>NW_012028715.1:73072-80879 GCF_000956235.1 Wasmannia auropunctata | reverse complement strand
AGAGAGAGAGAGAGAGAGAGAGAATTGTGTGTATGTACATGTGACATAGAATATTTATATACATATAATACAATTATTAATATTATGCCCATTTTTTCCTTTAAAAAGAAGGATGAGACAATATTGTGCTTTTGCGTAAAATTTTATAAAGAGCATCTCTTCAAAGGGAATACTTTGTAATATGAATATGAATACGTATTGTAACAGGTTTTCTATCGCGTAACGGGCTATACCAGCTATAGTTACGACTGTTACGAGGAAAATCGATATCGTTATGTACTGAGGTAATGTCACTCTTCAAAGAGCTTTATTCTGCTAGCTGACCGCTAATTACTTTCCGATCAGCAGAACGGCACGTCAAAGTTGCTTTGTCAAGGGCTGTTTCATGGCTGCGTGAAACCTCGAGTTCCGTGTACATTTCATTAAGTTTCCGGGAACAAGGCACGCCAGAGCGAGGATGCAGCCTTTCGTTTACGATGATATATACAGGCGCGTAAAGGTCGCCGGGAACTCATGTCTTTGATAAATTCATGCCGCCTGCTGATACCGCCCACGCGCGAGTGATCGAACGAAATGAATTCGTAAAAGCGCGTACTTCACTACCGTTTCGATTGGAAAAAAATTGACGATACAAAGTGATCCGATGTAACCACCATCGATGCCCTGTCCTAGTAATCTCTTTTAACCCGTGAGCTATAAGCATTGTATTTGGTTGAAAAATTATTTTCTTTTCAAACGATTAATAGAAGATAAGGTAGACTAAGCCTGACTATAGATGAGTCAAACTCGTGCGCAGAGGCAAATAATTTATTCATTTATTAATACTTTATCTTATTTTAGTGTTGTGCTTTAACAGATATATTAAACAAATTTATTTAATTGGAGAAGATGCTTTAATTTTCAAGCACCTTTCAATTCTTTTTCTTAATGATCAATCTTGGCGTGGCATTAAATCACTAAGGCAATATACAATATGAATCAAGATGTAAATGCTGGGTAATGCTTTAATAGATTTCATACTACATGAAACGGTTAATATTTTTAAAAACGAATTTTTATAAAACAACACTTGGATTTATATAATCATTATTAACAAGAAGTAGAAAGATGTTTTATATGTCATAATTTTTGTCAATATTATTTCAAAACTAGTATTGAGGCTATTTCTTTCTAGGTAAAAGAATAATAATTTTTTTATACAATCTATTTGAAAAATTTTAGAAATATAATATTCTTTTTTCCAAGTTATAAAAATGTCGAGTTGAACACAGATATAATATGTTGTAATTAAAATAAAACTTTTGGACATTAATTGATAATTTTTAATTGGAAATTTATATGAATTTCTGTTTCAGTATACCGATTGGGATCGAGTGAACGATGGTTATCAGAATCAGAGGGCGATAGCAGACATCGTGGGCGATTATTTCTTCATCTGCCCATCTACACATTTTGCACAATTATTTGCAGATCGTGGTATGAAAGTCTACTACTACTTTTTTACGCAGGTAGGTAGTTATTTCTGTCATCACGTTCAATTTTACAGCTAATAAGAATGTCCCGAAAGATAACCAGGTTTTTTTAAATAAACTATTATTATATTATGCAATTTGATAATTTTATGGTGAGGCATTATTCATCTTTATAATCTATGAGAGAAGTCAAAAAGTATTGTACACACACACACACACACACACACACACACACACACACACACACACACACACACACACACACACACATACACACACACACACACACACACACACAAATTTTAATTACTTGGTGTATTGATAAATTACACGCAATACTTTCAACGTTATTATCTTTGCGTCATACATGCTCGAATCGGTGCGGTGTGATTGCACTAAGTTTGTGCTGCTATTTTTTTTAAGTAAAACTAAAGAAACAGAGTTTATAAAACCGAGCAATTACTAGCTGAAAAGATCTTAAATTGAACTCTGAGCCGCTTGCATATACATATAGCGTATATAATATATAATAACGTATAATTTTATGATGAATATAGTTAAGGAAACAAAACGGAAAAACGAAAAAATAGAAGAATATACATGTATAGGGCAAAACTAGGGCGATGAGTGAATATAACGTGGCGTAAGTGAAAAACAAATGAAAACAATTGTCTTGACGTAAACGACAATGTGTTAATAATGTTTCCTAGTTAGGTACATGGAATTCACTCGTAACATCGTAATCAATCATCGCGGGTGTGCTACTGTTATCATGATAAAGTGTGACGAATATTTGGGTAGCGAGTAATAACCAGATATCAACATATATTCACATTATCAATTGCTCACGAATCACGTTCGCGTGATTTATTTTGCTGTTTTGCCGATTGCCAATTTGCGAGGTGTTATCATACCGGAAGATAATGCATCCTCTACAACATTATGGGGATGTAATGTTTAAATCCCGAATGCAGCAAATTGTGTGCATTCATGATGCTGTACAATGACCGTTTCGCCTCCTCGTGATCACTGAAATTACTGAAATGCAAACTCACGCGGGAGAAGCTTATATTATACAGTTCTGCGCGTACGCGGACGTTGTACAGCTTTATTATAATATGTCGCCATTTCGTGTTGTCATATTCAGCTCTTCGTCGCGTTTATCTCAGACATGAAATCTCTTTTTTTCGATAGTTTATTGAAATTGATAAGTAAAATTGTATAATGTTCTTTAAAAAATCATGTTACAATAATACAGCATTATTTAAGATTATTTTGAGACAAAATTGGTGAGTGTTTGATTGGATTTAACCTTTCTTAAAATTTTTGGATATTTGATATTATTATATTAACACATTTGCTATTAATATCAAATATCACAATTTGTTGTATATACTATTTTAACGGAGTTTATTCCTTAGTGTGTGATATGAAAAATATATGATTTGTGTTTTTCTGAAAGAAGTACATTAGATTTAAAAAAAAAACCATAATTCTTAAACATATTTATTATTAATAATATATTCTTCATATTTGAAGATATAATATTAAATAATTTGCCATTAAACTTTCAAATAGAATCTATTGATACAAGTTTATTTGAATAAAAGTATTATTTTTTTTATATTTATAAAACTTAATTAAGTAGAGACTCTCTAATTTCCCTTTAATTTTAGTAGATTTCTAGAACTCTTTAATTTTCAATATCAAGTAAATTTATATTATTATTATTATTATTATGTTACATTCTTTCGATAAAATTTCTTTCTTTTTTAGTATATCATTGAGATATTAAAATGAATAATAAGTAAAACATTTGAGTCAATTAATTTGACGCATGATTTATCACTAAATCTATAGTGATAAGTGTTCTCTGGCCACATGACAGATTCAGCTTACTCAAAATCGTAAGGAAATCTGAATTTCTCTTTTTCTTTTTCTTAAATGTTTCAATTTAAGTTATACGTAACGTGGTATTGAAGCCTTTAGTTAGATAGTTGATATCGCACGCAGTTCAAGTTGAAAAGTGACCTCATATGTTTTAAAAGGTGAGCTTGGATTGAAACAAATTACATTTTAAACTTGAACTTTAGCGTCAAAGTTAGTGTAGGATTTTTGAAGTTCGAAATTTTTGTCGATTGATATCTAAGACCCAGCAACTCTAGATTTTGTGAATGCACCTGTAAGGTTTGTGGAATATTTGAACAAACTTCAGAAATTTCCTGCATCGAAACTCTTATAATTTATATCAGCAAACACTTAATCTTTGATATATAGTCTAAATCCTAATATATAGACCATGTGTGTGCTCTTTTACTTAATATCAGTAGAGAGTAGAGGAGAATTCGACAAAATATTATGAAAATTATTATAATCACTTTCGCATTGTACTGAAATGATGCAGTTTAATGTTATGTAATCTATAGTTAATAAAACTGTTGGAAAACAATTTGTTAAGGCTACTAGCAAAAAGTTTAAGTTGCTTCGATTTGAAATTGAAAACTTTTACAGATAAATGTTAAATACTAATAACTTTTTCTAATTTTCTAATTTTTCACCCACTATGTTTACTATTTTATTATTTAATTATTATGTTTTTTTAATTATATATGTCAAAAGTCCAAATTGTATGTTTATAATTGATGTAAAGATTGTTTTTTAAGAAAGTTAGATTTTTTTTTTACACCAGCTAATAAAGCATACAAATATCAGTTTTTTGGTTATACTTAAATACACTACACTGGTCCAAAAAATTAGGGCATTAGGGGATCACTTTTTCTCAATAAATTTTTGCCTATTTTGAAACTTTGGTTACTCAGCAAATAATTGACGTAAAAAATATATCAAAAAAGGATTTTACAGGGCATACTCTCTACTATAAGATGGCTTTGTTCAATTTTTACTAACTTTAATACTCAAAGGCGTGATTAGCTTTGAATGAACACGTATTTGACACATCTAAAATCTTGAAATTTGTCTTCCACTGCCTAACAAAAAAATTGGCGAAAATAATCATTGGTACCATCTCAAAGTAAGGAATTTACCTTTTCAAATGCAATAAAAAACTTTCCTACGCCGATTATTTAACAAGATATTGCAATTTCAAGTAATCTTCGTTTTTTTACAATATATCGTACTAAAATCGTAAAAAAACAGAGATTACTTGAAATTACAATATCTTGTCAAATAATCGGCGTAGGAAAAAGATTTTTTTTTCATTTGAAAATGCAAAGTCTATAGTTTCAGATGGTACTAATGATTATTTTCGTCAATTTTTTTGTTAGGCAGTGGAAGACCACAAATTTCGAAATTTTAAATGTGTATCAAATACGTCTTCATTTAAAGCTAATCATCCCTTTGAGTATTAAAGTGAGTAAAAAAATTGAACAAGAGCATCTTATAGTAGACAGTTTGCCCTGTAAAATTCTTTTTTAATTTAATTTTTTACGTCAATTATTCGCTGAGAAACCAAAGTTTAAAAATGGGCAAAAATTTACTGAGAAAAAGTGATCCCCTAATTTTTTGGATCAGTGTATATGTATAATACCGCTTGTAATATGAAATATTCTATTCTTAAATTACATCTTGGCTTAGAATTAGGGGAAAAAAATGTTATCATTTGGTAGTGTTTCTGCACTACCAAACATTATCATTAAATCAAACATATTTCTATTATCACAGCGATAAAATGAAACAGAAATACGAATAATAAAACCATAGTATTACGATCTCAAGAGTCAGAAATTCACAAAGAAAAAGAAAAACAATATATTCTAAAAAATAAGAAAAATAGAAAGAAATTTTTCTTCAATTATTTTAAAAGTTAAACGTTTTGCTCTTGCTGAATTGACTACTGATAATAATAATGGAGAATTTTTCATAATAGAAATCTTTCAACAGAGAGATATGTTTTTTCTTCTTTGAAAATTTAAAATTACATATGTAGTTCAAGTTCGAGTATAATTACTCGAGTTATATAATAATAATCCCTATTCTTGCTTACATTGCATTTTATATATGAATGTCCAAATTATTTACAAATTATTTACTATTAAAACTCGTCCGTTATGATGCAGTTGATATCTTTGCATGAAAAGTTGATCTAAAAGAAAGAGAAGAAAGCGGAGAGAAGAAATGAAAAAGAGAGAACGAAAGAAGAGAAAGAGAAATAAGATAATGTTTCTAGGATTCAAGAAACGTGAGAATTGAAAATAACAATGATTCTTTTTCCTTTTTATTTTTAATTTAACATTGTTATTCTCTCATCCATCATTTAATACTGATACATACTGATACATACTGATTGTGAGTTTGAAGTAAATCGAAACATATGCGACTTTTTGTTGTTTTGACATTGTCTTTATGTATTGTATTTTATATATTTACATATCTTGTTATTTTTTATTATGATATTGTACTGAAGAATATAATCACATACATTTTTAAATTGTAAGAAAAATGTAGAATGTATAATATTGCGATTTTTTATCTAGTAGTTTATAAATCTTTTTAAGATAATAATGTATAATTTTTCAATGTAAATTATTCGGTACTTTTGGAGAAAATATTAAAATATTATATATTAAAAACTTTATTTTTTAGCTAAGAGCGTGAACGTTTACGCACCCGCATAATAGAACTCGCATATGTTAGTATATAATAAAACTGACAGGGATTGAGCATTTATATCAGATACTTATATCAAATCGTGTATCAAAGAGTTATAGAAAAAGATGATTTAGACTAAATCACAGAGCGCAACTAAATTCTTTTGGATAATCTGCTACGTAAGATAAATTTAATTATGCATTGCTAAAAAAAATCCATACAATGTCATGTAATGGGTGAAAATGTAAAAGTGCAATATGTATACATGGTCTGTTCTAAAAGTAATGAGACTATATTTTTAGGGGTCCAATCAGAATTGTCGGGGAGTGGATCCATTGGACAGGGCCTTTGGGATGTCTTTGGGTATACAATCTGATCCTTTTTAGTTGCGTCTGAGCCTTTCCAGCAGTCGAGTATACCGTCAGCAAAGTACGTTGTAATTTTTGTGTCTTGTCACGGGCGAAAATTCAGCACAGACTGTGCTGTATTTTGAGCAGCTTTACGCGATCAAATTCTGAAGACAAAGCAGCATCCTTATAAGCTGTTCTCAACATCTTTAACGTTTCGGAACCAGATTTTCTCAGTTTTACGCAGAATTTAATCGCTCGAGACTGTTGAATTTTCGATCGTGACAAGACACAAAAATTACAACGCACTTTACTGAAGGTAGTCAACTGCTAGAAAGGTTTGGTGATAACTGGGAAAAGTCAGACTGTATACCTGACATCCCGCATTAAAGCTGGCCCAGTCCAATGGATCTATTCTCCGTGCGACAATTCTGATTAGGACACCAAAAATAATCTCATTACTTTTGGGACAAATCATGTATTTTTCTCTTGTTTAATGTAAATTGCGTAAAGCATTTGATTGGAAGCATTAATAGGATAATAGATAAATGTTCCTTCAGTATGTTTATATCATTTTTCATAACGTAAACTTTCTTTACTTTCGTATTCTGGCAATCGCAAAGCGCGATTCAATTTAGTGCGATAACACGATTTCGAAGTATCGCTCTCTCTCGTGCGTTCGCCGTGTGTTTTCTAACTCTTTCAGGCATCCCTGGTGACTGCGCCGATAGTCGTTGCGTCAAAAAAAAGCAAAAAAATTGTGCAAAGTGCATTTTAAGAGAACATAAAGCAGAAAATATTAAAAAATTCATTCAGATACCTGTAATATATCATTTCTGTTTCAAGAGATTTCTTTCTTTGAGAATAATTATTTTTGCATAGCGTCATTGATGAATCACGATAGAAACACGAATGTTTAATCAAAGAGATTGTATACTAATTAAAGATCTTAAAGGTAGAGATATCTTGAGAAAATATTTGCCATTTGGGCAAGTATTTAGCTAATGTAATACATGATTGTAGATTCGACAAAAACAGAATTTAGTAATACTGAAGAAAGTACTTTTAATTCTTAATATATCTTAATATAATATTATATAATTTTATATAATTCCATTCAGATTTGCTATGTAAAATTTTTTTAACTTAAGTATGAAAAAAGTTTGCAGAAATATAATACAACGATACGAGATGAAAAGAATTGAGTTGAAATTACAAATAGAAATTTCAATTTAGCACAGAATCTTTGATTTGACGAGTTGCGCATTTTTTATTTTAGAATTATTATATTATTTTTCGTGCAATAATAATGTAATCATAGATATACATATATATATATATATATATATGTCTCTTATACACATCTCTGAGCGGGCTGGC
>NW_012028715.1:48319-73012 GCF_000956235.1 Wasmannia auropunctata | reverse complement strand
TATATATATATATATATATAATGAGAGAAAAATGTTAAATATCTTTTTGTAACTAACCGAATTTTTCTGAATAATTTTTTTCAAATAATTTAGTTAAAAATGTTGAATAAAAATAACTTATATATTTATTCATTTGTCGCTTCTCTATCTATTATTCTCCGCGATGTGCCTGCCGTCAACTCGTGAACCAAGTTTCCAGGAAGTGAAAAAGATAGCGCTTTTATCTAATTCACGCCGTTGATCACGCTATTCTTTTTTTATATTTGGCGCCGCGCTTTTTCTCTTTTTTTCCCTTTTCCCTCCGCACTGATACACTCACTTTTGCACGTCGCCTACTTTTCACTATATATTGCATTTTCTCTCTTGTACCACAACTTTTTGCACAAACACTTTCTCGCATCTTCTCATCTTCTCTCCTTCCCTTCCTCCTCTCTCTTTTATTCTCACTCTTCTTACAACATCCTTTTTGCATTGTATTTTTCACTTTATCCCTCCTTTTCTTTTCTCTTTTCTCTTTTCTCTTTTCTCTTTCCTCTTTTTCGTCTTCTCACTTCGCATTTCTTCTTCACCTTTTATCTTCATTGCAACCCCTGGGTCATGAAACGCACGTAAGCGAAATACCGCGGTACGAAGGCTCGAGCAATTAGCGAAGAAGGTAATTTATCAGGCAGTAGCGCTCGGGTCCTCCGAAGCGCCGCCGCCCGCGCCGCGCCGTTATAGAAGTAAAGAGGATGTCATTACTCATGCGCGCCAGCCAGCGTAATCTTAATAAGGGCTTTACCCATCGATTAGACGAAGATTCGTGCGAAAGTGCTTATTGTTTCTCTTTTTTTTTCTTCGCTGGTTCGCTGGTTCCCTGTTTTCGCCCGAGCGCGATTTTAGCTTTGTTGCAAAGTTGCAAAGTCAGAGTGCATATTAGTATCAATTCGAAATTGATATTGAATCATATATAAGTATATGTCTTGATGTGCGATTATGATATTTCATTACAGCGCGGCGTTCTGAATATGGGTCTACATTTCTATATCAAATGGAAAAGCTATGATAAATGTGTTACCATCTTTGATAAAATAACATCAAATCGATGAAATAACAATGAAGCGTATATTGTGTTGCAGAGAACAAGTACGAATGTATGGGGCGAATGGATGGGTGTGATGCATGGTGACGAAGTGGAATATGTCTTTGGACATCCTTTGAATAAATCTCTGGAATACACCGACAATGAACGAGATCTGGCTTTGAGAATGATTCACTACTTCTCGCATTTTGCTTACACGGGGTAGGTATTACGTATAATTACGAGTTATGCAATATTACGTGTTTGTTTGTTAAAATGTAAAGATTTGTCGTCCGACGTAGTACATAATGTTAATATTATTGTCGTATACTGTGAATTTGAGACAGCGGTAGAGCAAGGTTCTGAACACGCCGATTCCTATATGTTACTCATATATTCTTATACTTCTAAAAATTACACTTTCACGTGATATGTCCTCTCTAAGAATCGAGACAAAAAAAAAGAGAACGATATGATCAACTTGCTTTCCCGGAGTCGCAAAACGCTTCTAGAAGCTAGTATTTATAGTCTGTTTTTAATTTCAAGACTGTTATAAGTAATGTCTTAAGACTGCTTATACGGTTCTGTGATTAACTTATGACATCTTAAGATGGTTTTAAATATAAGAACCGACTATGAACCGGTTTTACAATTAATTTGCTAGTCTATCGCTCGGAGCGCGCATGGAATTCATTTAATTCGCGCTTTATTTCAATGCATGTACTCTGTTATACAATACATATATATTGTACATATCTATGTATTGTACTATATTTGTTTTATATATATATATATATATATATATATATATAACAAATATAGTACTACACATATACATGTCATAAATATAAAGAAAAGAAATTATTATACTCCAACATATTATAATACTCCAACAAGTTATCATACATTAAATACTATATATTACTAAATATGATAACGATAACGATAATATTGTAATAGTAATGTTACATTGTAATACTGAGAGACATAATATATGTGTGCGCTGCTGGTGGTGGTGGTGGTAGTAGTAGTAGCAGTAGTAGCAATCGTAAACAAAAGAAAATTCTTTAAATTTTCCAAGTTAGGTATGTAGATGCAACATCTAACTGCATTTAACGTCAGATATTAACTTCCGCGAGTACATATTTAAAATTTAGAAATATTAAGCATAAATAATTAATAAAACTGATGTAAATAGACTAATAATATTAACAGACCCAACAGAGTCACGATATTATGTATGTAGGGAACATCATTTCACAATTTGACCAAGGACAATATTCTATGTCACTTCATTGACGACTAATTTAATAATTGTAGCACTAAAGATCACAAATACATACATGTAAATATAAAATGACCTAACATCGTCAATGTTTGCTAGAAGTTTGAATATCGATTTGGCATAAATTATTATTGTTTTTGACATATGCATATTTTTATTACATTTGTGTGCAGAGACGGAGACTTTTCTGGATGTGATAGACCTCATCTAAGTGGGAGGGGGGGGGGGAGGAAGGGGTAATTTTTAATAATACAAACATTTTTTGTTTTTTATCGCATGTGCGAAATATATTTTCTAGATATATTTTTCTATATTTAATTCCTTTTCACATATTTTCTCATTACAAATATAAATCTTTATATTATTATAAGTCTTAATACTATTTTTTGACAAAGTACTTAAAATCTTTTAAAATTTGTCAAAAATTAAAATATTTTTTTTTAAATACTCCAAATTCTATGGAAGTGTACACTAACGGGAGCTGTGGGAATGTTCCATACCGTCCATAATAAAAGTTTCCGTTTCTGTTTGTATAAAGAATCTAATCTTTAAATAAAATAAAAATTAAATTTCTTCAGTAATATTCTGATATAATCCGCTAAAATTATTATATATTGTAGTTTGTTAAAAGAATGAAAATAAAATGAAGTTCAGTTTTTATTTGAATGGAATATTTTCTTGAAATAATAAAAAGTTAAAGATATTAAAATTTTTATTCACTTTGAATTCTGGAAATTTAAATAAAAATTGTTTTTTTTTTTATTTTCTTATAGACTAAACTTTTATATGTGTTTGGTGAGAGGTCAGCGAGAAATCTTTCCTGTTATATTACTATACATATGCATACATTTACACAGATATGCGCTTTAAATCAAATGTAAATTATACATATGTTCTGAAATTTAATAAAAAATAATACACTGAATGAAAATGTCTATACTGATTTAATTTTATTACTTATACATATACATATACATTTATTATATATATGTATATATATAATATATATATATATATATATATATATATATATAAAATTAATCTCTATATATTTGTCATAATTCAATGAATAAAAATGTGTGTGTGTGTGTGTGTGTGTGTGTGTATGTGTATACACATACATATTTTTATTCATTGAGTTATGACAAATATGTTGAGATGAATTTTTTATTCTACATATTTTTATAATTATATTTCAAGACAAATATATATATGTTTTTTATGTAACTTTTGTAACGAGAGAATTGTTATATTCATTTAAAATAGTAATTAGAACGAGAGAGAGAGAGAGAGAGAGAGAGAGAGAAGGAGAGAGGGAGAGAGAGATTGACTTAGAAAACCATAAGAAAAATTATTTTGATTTATTATTCTGTCAAAACATCTACGGCTATTATATTTTACAGGCTCTACGTATGTACAATTATTATGTCTTACACTTTAACTTCTTATTTAGTAAAACTTTAATCAAATGTTACAAAAAACTACTCAAATTTATTACAAATGTTCGCCAATGCTTGATTAAGGAAATTATAAATTTATCAAACAATCAATCATATTTCCTGACTCTGATTATGCATAAAATTAAATGTGAAGCGGAATTAATGTATCTTTAATTTTATTCTACATATGTAACACGATTTCTAATTTACATTTTAATGAAATATTACAAAATATCTTGCGTTAAAAATTGCATCTGACAAATTTAATTAATTGTAAATGTAATAATCATAATACAAATTATTTAATTTAATTATGAGTAGATTAAGAGTATTCTATTATATATCTACTTTTTGTTCTATTGGTGATAGAATTATTCAAACTTTCATGTACAAGAATGTTTCTCCGTCCAACAAGTTTTGGCAAAAAAAAAAAATAAATAAAATGTCCTGTACTATCGCAAGTTGAATTTGATATTGAAGTTTAAAGTTGTTATGTTTCTATGTACGTTCTCTATTCGAAGAGGATTCGTTTTTTGCTTTGTTATTCTCGATCGACATATTGCCTTCACACGCGACATTTGATCAAAATCTACTTGTACTGTGACACATAGCATCAGGCCCGACGATTTGCATCGGCTTTGGATGTGGAATACTGTGGAAATTTCTGATGAAAAATCTCCCTTCCCCTCCCTTCCACTCCACCAGTAGTTGATAAAATTTTCAAGTATGCAAATTTTTTTTTTTAACATTTAATTATTTATTTTTTACAATAAAAAACGTGGCTGCTCTATAATTATTTTGACTTATAAATTTTTTAATAATTTATCAATGTCATTCATTACAGCCTTCGCTAAATATCTGTGGATATGTGATTTACGTGGGTGTGGATTTTTTCAGGTGTGGAAATCCATACCTACTTGATTTTGGGGTGTGGATTGTTCTACACAATCCACACAAAAAACGCCAGTTTTGCATAGCATAAAAAATATATGTATACTAAACAAATAGCGCGAAAACGTATCAAATTTAATTTAAAAAATTTAAAATTTAAAAAATGTATTATAAATAGAAAATTACAGAGATCATAGATTTTTTAAATTAGCAGCTTCTAAGAATCAGTTATTAGATTGCTATATACTCTTGTTTTAAAAAATTTGCCCAATTAATTCATTAGTGGACGGAGCTATCTTTACTTTTTAATTTTAATTCGTCTTTCAGGATGCCAACGGTAAGCGAAACAGACTGGCCATCTTATACCAGAGATCATCCAAAGTATTTTATTTGGAACGCGGAAGAGAAGGATGCTTTCGGTAGAGGTCCTCGCACAACGGCCTGTGCATTTTGGAACGAGTTTCTGCCGCGTCTAAAAGGCATTCCTGGTATGTAACAAGATGAAAAATAAAAAGAATTCTTTTCTCTCCGCTGTAAACCACACAGCATATGATATTGATTAGTTAAAGTTGAACTCGTTGAACACTTTCGACAAATTGTATTTACAATTTATTAGCTGAGTACATTTTTACGTAACAAATTTTTACGTCAATTACGTTTTGTCTGGATGGTGTGTGTGTGTCTGTGTGTGTGTGTGCGCGCGCGCGCGCGCGTGTGTGTGCGTGTGCGTGTGCGTGTGCGTGTGCGTGTGCGTGTGCGTGTGCGTGTGCGTGTCGTGTGCGTGTGCGTGTGCGTGTGCGTGTGCGTGTGCGTGTGCGTGTGCATGCGTGCGTGCGTGCGTGCGTGCGTGCGCGCGCGCGCGCGCGCGTGTGTGTGTGTGTGTGTGTGTGTGTGTGAGTGTGAGTGAATGAGTGTGTGAGAGAGAGAGATTTACCTTTAATTAATTTTGTGCTTTACAGATCCCACACCCGAGGCATGCAAAAGCGCAATGGCATCAAGCGTTTCTGCCGGTGTCAGCGGACTGCGTGGTTCACCAACGATTGCGTCCATTCTCTTACTTCCGGTGCTGGTAGTATATAGATTTATATAAGCGGTTATTCATCCATGTCGACAAATCCTTTTCATGGCTGGCAGGTACCTGACTGGGCAGAAAAGTTCCATCGGCGCTACCGTCCGACAAACAGGTCCTATAACGAGTGTTATTTACGTTTCAAGGTCGCGTTAGCGGTCGTCAACCATTTGTAGATCGATAGGTCGCCGTAGGACATATGCTATAGCAATCGTCGTATAGCAATAGTCCGCCTTCATTGTGTCGTTATGTCTACTAGTGTCGCGGCACTAGTAGCACAGAGCGACGTTTGCGAATGATAATCAGATGCTCCGCGTCTCGATGTGGTGCATTCGTTGTTTCGAGATAGCCCCTAGACTTATATGTCGCGATTCGCGATTGAAGACAAAAAAAATATATATATTGCCAAAAAAAAAAAAATATATATATATAGGTATATATATTTGGCAAGAGTTTGAGATGAATTCTAATGATCTACTTTATATAATAATTAGTAGGAGTTGGTTTCCCGACGAGTTGTACTTGGAGGGTATACTCCATCTAGCTTCAATACTTGATCCATCTACAACTTGATTGATTCGATTTTGGCTTAGGTTCCCTTCAAGCCAAGTTCTTTCGCTGATTTTTCCCCGTTACTTCTTCAAGTCGTTTTTATCGATGAATCTCTTCTCCATTTGATCGATCTTATTTCTACGTCTGATTGATAACAGCTGAGATATGTCTCGCGAGCTATTGGCAAGCCCACGTAAATTTATTTTGCAATCTCGTTACAAATGTTTCTGAAATAATCTAATCCTTTAGACTACAGCTTTATGAGTTGTCATTTACATTATTGGAGGCGATTGACCTAGAAATCGTTGCCTCATATTGATCGCAAGAATGACAATTGCAAGAGTTGTGAAAAATATGCAATGCAAATGAATGAAAGAACAGGGTTTTTCGTACAAACTCAAAGAAAGCTATTCCGTATAGATGATTAAATGGACAATTGTTATTCGTTGTTCGATGAGTGTGAAAAAGGCAAATGGCGACCTATCTCGATCTCGTGGTAGATACGCAACATTTGTATAATTGATGATTGAACACGATATAATTTTGGGATTTGCCAAGTCTTCTGCACAGATCCGATTAAATAGAGATCCAATTTTGATCCAATGCGAACGGCAATAAATTCGGTAATATATTTATAATGAGTTCACGAGATAAGCTATAATAACGGCGCAATCAATCTCTTCATTATTAATTGTAAGAAACTACCTGCGACGGTGCAACATCTTGTAATGTATTTGATCTCTTACAATTAGTTTGCAATGTAGTCGATTGTCTAGCACCCGATCAAGTTTTATATGCAATCAATTCCAGGGCAGGAAGCAAAAATGAAAGAGGATGTTGAAGATTAAATAACAAACGTGTAGTTGAAGAAAAAAATTACTTTAACTGGTATGGAAGGGCGCGATTGTTAATTATTGTTCTGAATTTAGTAAGCCAACAAGCAAATAATTAATAAAACGTCGTGATTTTTAATTTTTCGCTAACATCAATTGCGAAAAAGACTCTTTTAAAAAGATCTTTAAGCGCTCACACACACACACACACACACACACACACACACACACACACACACACACACACACACACACACACACACACACACACACACACACACACACACACACACACACGCACGCACACACGCACACACGCACACACGCACACACACACACACACACATCTCGCTTTTGACAAAGAAGCATTAAATTAAAAAAATCAAACCAGTAGAGCAAAATTAAAAGCATATCCTGAATTCGAACAAATGTTTTGCCATCAGCTGATCATGTTAGTTGTATCTATGTCTGACAATACATTAATGATGAAACGTAATTCCACAAGGGAAAAGATTTGATGAATAATTAAATATTTCAATAAATTTGAATCTTGAGAGCAGTATCTATTACCAATTGTATATTATAGTTGAATATTTACAATGTATAAATAATTTCCTTGCGAAAGAAAAAAATGGAATTTAAAAAAGAATTTAGGAATAATCGCGATTATGTGGCCGATCATGTTACCAAAAAAATGCCCATCGATTTTATTTTGAGTGTATTATAATCTTTGTATGATTGAAATTAGCCTTCAAACGTTATAAAGAATGAATGATATTATTAATTCAAACGTTTCTGTCTTTAATAGTTATTTTAGGAAGAATAGCAATACTATATTTTGCTATTCAGAAAACTAACAATAAATTACTTTAAAAAATATTAAAACAACTTAAAGACCTAATATATAATAATAATAATAACAATAATGGTAATAATCTAATAATAATCTGTTAAATTATTGTACAAACTATCGGCTCTAAAAATTATCCCTTACTGCATTAAATATTTATTTTAAGCTTAATAAAATTGGTAAAAAAAATTAATTGTAAGATCATGTTAATTGATACGTGTACACAAATTTCATTTTGCTCTTCATAAATCATTCAATGAATTATAATGGTAAAGTATGCGCGTATGTGCGTATGTGCGTGTATGAACATTTTTGACAAATTTAATTCTATTTTCCGCAAGAAATTAGAAGATTAATACATTTCATAAAAGCAGCCAAGGAAACTATGCAGTATATTTATAATAATGTAATAATTTACAAAATTTTCAATTTCTAAATAATGATTAAAATGACGTCGTCATAATAAAGTATGTACATTTTATATGTATAAAAAGTGAGGTAATTATCCAACTGTTTGATTTTTTGTAAGGATTCTCATCGCTCATTTTTCATAACCCACGAATCGTACAATGCATTGCCATGAATATATAAAGTCATCTGCAACAATAATATATTCTTATACAACTGAAATTAAATAAAGAAACTACGGAAGATAACGCGGCGGATAAGGGCGACATTGATATTTATCATAGAAGAGTTTTTCAATAATTTGAACAATTTAGAACCTATTTGTTATTGATTAATTTAATTAATCTGCTGTGTACGCTATGTATGTCTCAGCGGACATATTATCCAATCAAGATATATGTTATCACTCATTTGAAACATGCTGTAGCCAGCGTGAGAAGAAATGAACAATAATCACAATATTTACATCATCCTTGTCAGAACAAATTATAACGTTATATGTGACCGCTCGTTTTCTCGAAATCGATTGTTTCGACCTCTCCGTGCTGTCACTGCTGTCTCAGCAAAGCGCTCTTCCCTGAGGTTTTCTCGATAGTATCAAAAATTCTGTGCAGTACAAGGATGAAATCAAGGATACTATATCGTATTCCGCGAAGCTTACCTAACAGTGAACGAAGCAGATAGGATTTATGTGAGCTTTGCTTGGTATTTTAGTTAAAAAATAAAAAAAGATGTATTTAATTATTGTTTCTCGGAAATACATGCTATACTTTTAATCTAGAATTGGACGAATTAGACGTTTGATCATCGTTTATCACTGCGTCGAACAAATTTGAAAACTCTTTCGACTCTTTGTATTCTATATACTGCCTATCGGCAGTTATGGAAGTAAATGAAACTTGACGCCGAATTACGAGTTTCTTCGATGTCTCTGGTTTTACGCAGATCGAAGATTGGAATTAATTTCGCGCATTTATTCGAGAAAAGTTTAAAATGTGTCGCATTGGTGATGATTCAATCGATGTGCATAAAACGCGACTCATATCGCGAGGATATCGAAAGAATGAGACAGTGTAGAGAGCTGGAATCAATCGCCTATAAGTTTATTCATTTTATTGCAGGTGATTCGACACCTCGAACTACTAGCTTGAATAAGATCGCGGAGGTAAGTGGTTTTCGATGCAAATGCGCTAGAGTTTAAAGGTCATTACTTATTATGTACGTAGCGTAAGGAGCATAAATGCACATTGACTTCCGTTTGTGTCTTGCGACTGCGCTTAACATTTTGTACATAATTAAAACGTAACTGCTCTTGTGATCCCGGCCTCTCATTTAGCAGCGATGAGAATCTAAATAAAGACGTGTTTTATATTTCGGTGGAATAGTACAAATGTCATAGCTATAGCATCTAAACGAATTATCACTTTTTTTTATTGCCTTTAATGTTGCAACAAGGTGTAAATCAATTTCCAATTAAATGTAAAAATTGTTGTTATGTACACTTATACGTAACGGAATAACTGAATATATCAACGTTACCATACACACATTATATTAAATATATTTAAAAATAACGATTTAAATTGAATTATTATACTTTACATGCCGGTAATATTAATACTTAATATTTAAATGATTTGCATGATTTATTAATAAATTAGTAATACATTATTAGTAATATGTATATAATATTACATTACATTACATTACATACAACTTATATTACATTGATTTTCCAAATTAAATCGTAAATGCACGGTATAATACAATATATAAATATCAACCACAAGTACAGATTACATATAGATTTTTATTCAATGAAATAATCGATATCTACTCAAAGTATCAACAAATTTCCAAGTAGGGAATTCGTTTTGCATTAATCAATTAACTGTTTTTGAAGAATAGGTAAATACAAATGTGTGTATTATTAATGGAAAAATTATAATTTGTATAAACTAAATGAAGCTTATTTACGTACGAAAGATAAAAGTTTGAAATTCATGCTATTACAAAATAGTGGAATTCCCTCTACTGAAAATTTAACATTTGCAAGATCTTTGAGAATAACAAGATTATATCAATTATGTAAGAAAGAGGAAGGGAAGAAGACACAGAATAGCTTGTGAAATGAGGATACATACAACAATATACCCTATGTTTGCATCAAGTTTTACACCCGAGATTTTAGTCGCTAATAAAAATTAGTAGAGCAAAGAGGAAAAAATTTGCGATGGGAATGCAAATTTATTAAGAATATTAAAATGATATAAAAGAGGAAACAGCAGAGATTTTAACTGTTGGAATTATTAAGCTAAAACTGTGAAAAATAACGAAAGCGATATCGCGCTATGTAGAATCGTTCTTTTGACGTACAGGTACATTATACTAAACAAACACAAAAGCTGCAAGAAAAAGTATATATATATATATATATATATATATATATATGTATGTATGTATATAGTATATATAATATCACAAAATGTATGTATGAGCTGAAGATGTAGTATGCTTAATACACATGTGTACACTGTACATACATTGTGCACGAAATAATTTAAGGTCTAGCTATATATAGGCTTAGATCGTTGCAAGTGTTGCAACAGCGCGACTTCAGCTTTATTTAAGGATTCAGATACAATAAGAATAAGGAAAGTGATCTCTTGGTTTTGTAGCATATTTTGGAAGAAGCTTCGATGAATTTTAAATTAACTTGTTCATTTTATTTGTTTCCCTTTTTGTATTTATCAAATATCGTTGAAATCTGGCAATCAATTGAAGGACATGTGACGTAAATGCGATTGGTAATATTTGATTTCATGATTGATTAATCGTCAGAGATTTAAATTCGTCTGTGCGAGTTATATGAAAACATATCCCTTTGTAAGCTTTCGAAAATTTATATATTATTTTTTTGAACGAGATTTGCATAATTATCGTGACGTGACGAGGCTAATTCAGGATTAGACTGTAAAACTCTAAGCTTGTATCTCCGGAATAATAGTAGTGAAATTTGCTCATGATTCCTACGTCATTGTATTTACATATACATACATATGACGTATGTACAGGGTGTTCTGTATGAATTAATATTTATCAAAAGTATGTGGTATACCTATTGTACAAATCAAGAAAATTAAGTAAGAAGCGAAAAATTAAAAAATGGTTACGATGCGTGCATTTGTATTGATTATGCACTATTAATATTTAATTTTAGATTACTCCGAATATTTATTCAAAATACCAAAGAGATAGATTCATTTACAAGTTTGCTCACATGCTCCACATGTTTCACAATAAAATTATATATTAATTTTGGCGAGATTTTATGTGTATATATTACGAGTAAAATAAAATGCACTCTGAAATATATTTCAGGAAATGAGCTTGTTGATTTAATTTGGCGCGTGTACATTATCAAACTTGTACGGATGACTGCTACTACGATAAGAGAAATTTAACTAGATACTAGGAAATTTGGAAGAAGAAAATTTTATTTTGCTCTGTACTGCTCTGCAATAATAACGACGCTAAAATGCACAATTTACGCCGTTTCGTTATTTATCAATTCGCATGTAGTGTTGCGATCGTATTCAAACACTCTGCATATACGTTGGGCGTACAAGCGTACGTTTGTATATGAATGAATTGAATTTCTCTGCTTTGATCTGAAATTGATATCTCGTGTACCTGTCTCGAGCAAGAGCATTACTTGAAGCAAGCATATTGCTTCAAGTAACTTTTTTAAAAGTATCTTGTTTTGAAATTTGATTTTCTGAGCTTTTGAATAAATAAATATATATATACTTATTATATACACACACACACACACATACACACACACACATATATATATATATATATATGTATAAGTATATATATGTTTTGGAATCAACCTCGATTCACGGCATGACTTAAGATTTACAGAAAAATGGAAAATCTTTAATAAACGGAGAGATTTGTTGTTTTATATGTATAGAGAGAAATATGTATAGAACTCATATGATGATAACCCCTCTTCTGCGATAACTCTCAGCTACAATTATCAACGACGGATCGTATGAAATCCCGCGCGAAATTGATAACTGCGCGCACAACGGCGCGGACGCATTGATCGACCCATGCAGGTAACGATCAGCAATTTTTCAGAATTTGTCCTTGCTGAGTACCTTAATACCCATCAAAGAGCGAGTTACGAGCAATTTATGCGCGGCGAATGCGCTGCGCTGCCATTAAATCGTTCCCTTGAAATCCAGTGATGGATCACAAAGGCATGACCTCATTTCCAGCTCCGATGGCACTGTCGGGAGTACCAGGTGCACCTGCACAACTTTGTCACTCTGACGAGCAATCTGCCGCCACGTTCTTGCATCAACGAATAATGTGACTAGAGATACTGAGCGAATTTAATTGCACTGGCGTACCTAATAGAAATTATATTCAGAAATCTTCAATCGGAGCACCGATTTTTAGATTTTGATGTCCTGAATGGGATCTATTTGAATAGTCGATTGTCGAGAAAACAGAAGATTGCTTCAATAATGAACTTTCGCGCTTAATACACATGATAATATGTACAGCACAAGAGCTAGATTATTAACCAAAAGGAAAAAAATTAATGATTTGATATACAATAAAGAGAAGAGTCTTTTTATCAATAAATGCGGAAGAGATGATACATAATAATTATAACACAATACTTGGATAAATAAAACGTTCTTTTTTTGGGTAACGAATCCTCTGCAGACTAAGTTTGATTCTGATTTGAAAAACACTGCTAAAAATGTTAAAATAATTTTAAAATTATTTTTAAGTGATTAACAATAAATAAGATGCTTATTTATATTCTGCTATGATACTTTAAATTATACTTTATAAGAAAAAAATTAATTACATACAAATTCAATCTTACGTTTTTATTTCAAACAGTTGCTCTTATTTTACAACCAAATTTTTACGTAATTACATAATTTATGTAATCATACTTAATATTTGATATATCAAGACTCTGAAACGCATACGATTATATGTATATTATAATTTCATTTAATCATAAAGAAAAAAAGTCAAAGGAATACGAATGCAAGAGATAAATGTAGAATAGATTCTGTATAAAGACACACTCGAGAATCGAGTTTGTACAATGTATACCTAGTATACCCAAACGCATATAGAAAGTGAAAAAAGAGAAAGAATGGTTAGAAACATGTAAATGCGTTTTAAGGAAAAAGGTAAAGAGCGAATTTCACAGCAAGATAATATTAATAGAATTTGTGAACAGACTTAGAGCGTTTAGAGCGTTTAACATATTTAAGGATTAGTATATGTCCTCATACATATCATTTACATATCATACATTTCATTTATCGAAATGTCTTGTCAAATTAACTTTAGAATCAGTGCCTCAATGTGAACGACGTGTTCGAGGGTCAGTAGAGTGACACGAATAAAAACGTCATGCTTCGTTACTTATGGAAGGAGGTGTAAAGCGGAATTTTATAGATCCCTTTCATAAAATTTCGAAGACATTTCATGAATAATGTTTTTTACAAATTATATGTTAAAGACAATTTTTATGTTTACATTATATTATAAGTAAGATTATTTTATGATTATATATATATATATATATATATATATATATATATATATTAGTATAACAATAAATAACAATAGTAGAATAGATTTATTCTCCTATTCTAACAAGTAGATGTGATATTTTCTAGTTTTATAATGTTCTTGGAGGACTCACGTGTGCTTTTTGATAATACAAGCTAGTTTACGAGTATATATTTCACAATTTGATCGTAAATCACATGTGAAACAAAATAATATGTCAAACCGATGATATTTTATGACATGCGGTATTATTTTAAATGCAGGCATAATAGATATAGACCAGATTCTAACAAGATATCTTAACGAAATAGTCTAGTTTCGAGCATTCTTTATGTAATGTTATTTGCAGAAAATTTTTGACAATTTATTATAATGGAATAATGTTTTCTAAAAGTTACCCACATCTAAGAGTTTGTTGGCATTTATGAAACATAGAAAGAAAATTTTACGATGTTTAGTTTAAGGAATAAATAAACATAGTTCCATAGTCTAAAAAATATTCTCTAAAAATTCTCACCACAGCTGTCATTTTAACATCAGTGGATTTTATGTAGACACCCACACGAATGTTTACATAATTCTCACCATGTTGGTGTGAAATTAATACTATCTGATTGGTGTGAAAAATTGACATTGTTGTGGTGTGAATTTCTACATAAAGAACGGTGAATCTTAACATTATGACGATTGGTTCTTTGCAGTCACGTGATGCGCCATCACACCGCATATTGGAAAAGCAAATAACATTGCATTATAATTTAACACTGCGTTTGTTTGTGTGAGAAATTTGTAATAATTTGATGTTAAAATTCACATTGAAACATTAGCTACATAAGTGTGGTGAAATTTCACATCAATATTTTTTATAGTGCATAGTTTGCGTCAGCCAATAGATAAAAAATGTACAATAAACACTACTGTTTTTCTTTGACTCTTCTTCAATTTTTATTGTAGTGAACAACGCATTACCGTAAGAATAATTTCCTCCGTTACACACACACACACACACACACACACATACACACACACACACACACACACACACACACACACACACACACACGCACACGCACACGCACACGCACACGCACACACACACTCACGCACTCACGCACGCACGCACGCACGCACGCACGCACACACGCGCGCGCGCGCGCGCGCACGCACGCATGCACGCACTCTCTTTCTCTCTCTCTTTCAGCATTTTTCATAATTATATTAAATATAATGTATAATAAAATATTATATTATATTCAACATAATGAGATAGAGAATGACTTCTTTTTATCTAAAATTCTTTAATCTCTATTAACATTACGCGTTAATTAAAATAATTATTTTTGCATGGTTTATATAATGCATTCTACAAGTCGGCCTACTTTAGTGTAAGCTCGGTTATTTGTACTGTGCATAATCTACGTACAATGAAGACATGATCAGAACAAAATTTATAAAACTAGTTTTGTTTTTAAATAATGTATTCTGTGATTATTTTAATATTTAAGTCATGCACTTTTACTGCAAACAGATTGTTCCTACTCGAGCCACAAAATAAGATTAGTAAGTTGTATGCAATGTATAAAAACTATAAATGTTCCTAATTTTGTGTAAAATTTAAGCGAGATGAGAAAATCGCTTGTATTTAGTATTTAAATAACATATATATCAGACTCGTAAAAAGATAGAAATAGATATAGAGATAAAAATAGAGATATGTGTGTGTGTGTGTGTGTGTGTGATGAATGAATAGAGATAGAAATATAAAAATAATAAGAGAGAGAGAGGGGGGGAAGGGCAGAGAGAGAAGATTGACGTATTAGATGCACGTTGCATATATCAATTTGATTGTCCGCGCTTGGTTGTATCATAAATCCCTTATTGTTCTTATAATTTAATACTTTTGCTTTATATCATCTAAATAATGTATAAATTTAACTTAAAATGGAATCAGAAATTTAAAATTATAAACAACATATACGTTTCGAAAAGACATTTCGATATTTTGCAGGCTTGTAGTACTTTCTCGGATCGAATAAAAAATGCTCTATCAACATTAGTCCGCAAATCAGTCTTTTCAAAATAAAGAGCGAGTTATTTATTTTAATAAATTGAATTATCTAAATCGCGTTATCTATTTATCACTTACAGTATGAAAACAAAGGATTATCTTATCGTAATATTATAATACTTTGATAGGTAAACGTTCAAACTCATCGAACATAATTTCAGTAGACATATGATAGTTGAGATTATCAGTTTGTTAGATATGTAATTTGATATAAATTTATTAACAATGGCAAATTGTTACTTTACCGATATGGCAAATATGCATTTTATGTACATCTGTGCTAATGAAGATATTTAAAAGTATAGCAAAATTTTAGGAAAGAGGATTTTAAAAGATTTTTTTGATTGTGTGAAAATCAAATGTGTATTGAAACGGAAAAAAAATGGCGTATAGAATGTTTCCTGTAAGAAAATAAAATAATAATATTATGTAATTATTAATAATCTTTTATCTACATATTTATTTACATATTATCCTACGTTACATATTTATTTACATATTATCCTACATTTCTGCAAATTTTTAAACTATATTTTTAAAACATTCTGCACATATAAATACCCATTTATGTATTCAAACAACATCCTGTCAATCTTTATATTTTTTGTTAGAAATATCTAAAAATGAAAAACACAAGTAATTTTTGAACATTATTATTTTGTTATCATTAGCGATGGCATAAGTGCATAATAAATAAAGATCTAAAGATGTTATTAATTTAAATTATTTGGTTAAATACAGCATTTTTATGTATAAATAATATGTATGTACTGTATAAATAAAAAAATAGAAATAAAGTACAGTATAATAAGTATAATAATAAAGTAAATAAACAAAATTAAAATAGTTAATTTTTGTGTTACTATTATTTATAATGTTTTATATTATTTGCTTATTTTATATTTTTAGCATATGCATGGAGTGTTCCCTCTCTCTCTCTCTCTCTTTTTCTCTCTCTGTCTCTCTCTCTCTCTCTTTCTCTCTCTCTCTCTCTCTCTCTCTGTCTCACTTTATTGTGCTTTTAAATTAAAAGATTTAAATTGTATTTAATGGAAAATTATTTTATATGTATTTAATTGTGTAAGATAAACGTATAAGTCTAACAATAAGAAAATTAGCTTAACATCACATTTATCGTAAATAATGTTACAATAAAATTATTTTTGTTAACAATTCTTTTTATATTCTTTCTTTTCGTTATATAAAGAATTGATCTATATGAATAATAAACTTACTTCAACCATATTCTTATTTTTTGATTTATATACAGCAACAACTTGTAAAACAACGATTAGACGACATATAAACGATAATTTGCAAAAGAAAACTTTCGTTTTTAATTTTATATAAATTATAATTAGTTAAAGAATCAATTTATAAAAACAATGGTTGTTAAAACTTACGTATCATTGAATGTGACACGGTAAATTATACAGTTTTTAAGTTAGTAAACATAGATATGAAGAAAATGAAAGAATATTGTAAATATAATTAATATTTGTGACAGTTATTAAAAAATGCAAATATTAATAACAGATAAATAAATGTTTTATTTAAAATGCAAAATAAGATTATTGAAAGGCTTAAAAGTGCTTTTAAATAGATGGTATATTTTTGATATATAATAATTAAGAAAGGGCTTAAAAAATAAATCGAAAATGCCCATCAAGTGACACAAAGTTAGGAAATTTTTGAGAAAAAATTATAAGACGAAACAAGTACAAGACGTACAAGATAAAATTGTAAAACGTGCATGGACATGGAAGAAGAAAACACTTGAAACTTTTGTAAGATAATGAAAATATAGTGCAATAATTTTGTGTGTGTGCGTACACACACACACACACACACACACACGCACGCACGCACGCACGCACGCACGCACGCACGCACGCACGCACGCACGCACGCACGCACGCACGCACGCACGCACGCACGCACGCACGCACGCACGCACGCACGCACGCACGCACGCAAGCACGCACGCGCGCGCGCGCGCGCAATATAATCATAATAGAGATAATTAAATATTATCAATTTAACAAAAAGAAATTGTCTGGGAACTCTCTCCCTTCGATAATTTTTAAAATAAATATTAATTATATATTTTTTATTTAATTTAATGGCCGTTATGTGTTTTTTAACTACAAAATGTGTCTTTTACTACTAAATCTTTTTTTTTTAATCAACCTAAATAATTCATTGTTAAATATTGATTTTTTTTTCTTCTAAAAGCCATTACTATCGGAAAATTATAAACTCTCGTACAAAACCTCTGTAAGTCGAATTTTCATATGTTTAACCTTCTTTTACTCGAATTTCGAAAACTCTATTACTCTAACAGTTTTTCTGGTCCCTTGAGTTTCGAGTTATCGAGGTTTGATTATACATGTTTGTCATATTAAGTCGTAATTAATTAGAATGCTTGAGATAGACTATTTACAAAAACAAATAAAAGTAAACAAAAAGAAAAATAGAAAATCTTGTTTATAGCATTGTTAGAAATATTTATATTTAAGAAAAAATATTAATTGTTACTTGCATATTTTATTTAGAGAAGTGTATTCATATTCAAACGATAAAACAGTTAAAATAGCAAAATCAATAGAAACGACTGAATATAGATGAGTGAGTCTCTTATAATTTAACATTATAGTATAGTTAATATTACATGTGAACGTTTAATCATTAATAACTGTAGTTAATAATTTTTTATCGAAATAAACACATTGATGTCATAATGCGTTTATTCTATTGTACATAAAAGAAGCAAATCTTTAATTATTATGTTCGTTTGTAAACAAGTAAACTTACGAGAAATAGAGATCGGTCAATTCGTCACAAACAAGCTAAACTTTGATGCTCTAAAGATGTACACGTAAATATAAGTTAGCGTAAATTAATGTCCGTGAACATTTTTACAGGGTAAATATATAAGAAATAAAAAGAAAATGTTTTAAATCTTTCAAACCTTTTAATGATAAAGACACTAAGATTTTAGTTTTTGTAGCGATACACAGATAAAACAATGATAGATGTTGATTATAAAACATGGAAAGTAAAAAGATTTTATTTTGTACCAAATATAAAAAAATATTTAACAAAATTAACTGCATTAATATAAAAAGAAAACATTTAAACGAGTGAGAAAAAATTGTAGGTATATTTTAATTCGACTTTTTGTTCAATTTACCAAATTTATATAAAAAATATAAGTAAATTAAGATGAAAAGTTGAAAGGATATAATTATCGTATATAGGCGAAAAGGAGGGGAAGGGGAAGGGCATTGACATATTCAACAAAATTTATCGTCGATTCTTGTGACACACAGTCAATGTAATGGACAATCTAATGTAGTAGTGAAGATAAATAACTTTGCCAATTGAAAATAATTAGTTGACCGCGAATGTAACTAATTGTTAAACATATGACATCTTGTAAGTTTAATGCTTGTTAGATGTGCAGGATAACTATTTATTATCGTGTTTACTGTACACACTTTTGTTTTATACAAATGTTTTACAAGCATATTTAAGTTATATTTACCTTATTAAACTATATTTAAGTTATATTCATCTTATTAAACTTTCTATTGCGTAAATATGAGAAAACTGCACGTAAAGGTACAATGAGGACTATAGCGACTCACACTTATGTTATATTCATATGAATTTTACATATGATAAATTTATAAATAAATAAATATACATAAAAAATTGGAATCTTTAATTTATATAAATGGAGCTAATTTTTTTCATTATCTTAATTTCTTAATTAAAATAATTTAGTAATAGTTACAAATATAAAAAATGCAGTTAGGAATAAAAAAATGCCTGTATACGCATTAGTATATTGTTTATATGTACAAAATAACATATTATTTTAAAAAATAAAATTTTAGTTACCAAATTGTAACAGTTGATAAAATAATCTTTATCTGTAGATTGCTTGTCTCTTTAATTTAATAGTTTAGATAACTGATTCTACTAATAATTTAAAAACAACAATTACAGAAATGTTTGTGGGCTTGTGCTAAATATTCAATTGATTTTTTCTCTGTTTATATGTTTAGCAAAATTATAAATAATTAAAAAAAAAGTTGAAAAACGCTTTTACTTAATAAAATATGTAAAACAAAGAGAAAAAGAGAGAAAAGAAGAGGGAGGAAGAAAGATAATTATATATATACGTATATAGATATGTATATACATACACACATATATATATATGCATATATATTTACACACACCCACCCATTCACCCACCCACCCACCTACACACACACACACACACGCGCGCGCGCGCGCGCGCACACACAACGTTTTTAATTAATTATAAATCGATTATTATTATCGCTTTCTTTACAATATTTTCTGTTAAATATTATCAAATTAAAATGTTAATTGTAGGTACTTATTGCGATGTTATATATACTTAATTATTATTTCGTAATTACAAGGTAAGAAGCGTTTGAGCTTTATCTTTACATTTGATATAATAAAATAGTAATTCAAATTCAATAAGATAAATAATTCATACATGTTATTAAATAATCTTATTAATCAGTCTTTAAATAAATGTAATATAGTTTCTTTTTAATTTGGATATTTTTTAATATTTTATGTGTACGACTGTTTTATAGATTACAAAATAGCTCAGATCTCATAAATTGATTTAAAAGAAAATATCAAAAGAAACATTTTTAAGAATAGGTGAAATATAGCACATATATTGACATTTATCAATTAAAAAATATTCAATATTAATTAATTAAAATGTTTGCTCCTGATTTAAATACTTAAGTGGCAAGTGGTAAATGTTTTTTTTTTATTGTATTAATTGCAGGTAAGAATTATGAATTTTTCTTATATTTCATTTAATAATGTATTTTAACATAATTATATAATATATTATAAATATTTATCTTTTTTTATTAGAGAGACTTTTTATTAAAGATAGAAAGAGGAGATAGCAGAAAATAAAATAATTATTTTATATTATATAAATATTTGAAATGTTTTATTATAATGTATTATAATATAATTCTCTCTCTCTCTCTCTCTCTCTCTCTCTCTCTCTCTTCCTCTCTCTCTCTCTGCGCTTGAGAGAAAACTTTTTTTAGAGCGCTAAATAAATAACGATATTATCATCATCATCTCTTCTGTCTCACCCTCTCTTTTAGTTTCTTTAAAGTCTAAAATTTTATATATTAATTAGTATTACACATACAACTTTACATCATTTTAAAATTATTTTTATAAATTATATAAAATAATTTAAATTTCTTAACTCTTATAACACAATGTGATAACATTAAAAGAGTTTATATAAATGATAATTATATTACTGATAATTCAATAGTAAATTTTAATTTAAAGAATATTTTATAATAAAAACAGATTTATTAGGTTAACAATTATTATATTAACAATATTTTATTAACGATATTGATTTAGCAAAAACATATATGTTATTTTCCTAATTAACATATTAATCAATATACACAATATATCTCGTGAGACATATATAAATGCGCGTAAAAATTAGCTATTTTCAAAATAAATGTCATATTATTAAATAAATAAAATTATAATGCTTATTTTTTTTAATAAACAACATCTTTAATACAAAACAATGGCATATTATTTTTTTGAAAACTTATAATTGTTAGCAGAAAATTTTTTAACATTTTATAAATATTTTTGTACACGTTATAATAAACGTTAATCTAATCTAATCTAACCTAAGTTTATATAATAATAATCTTAAAAAATTTGTTATAATTATCAAAAACTATTAATTATATCGATTATATCAAGATAAACCATCAAGATAAAATAGAATACATGTCAAACAATAAAAACCTAACAAGATTCTCCGAATTAAAAATATAATAAGTAAGTAAGGCAGATGGGACTCAGCGTGGTTATTGGTACGCAATATTTAATTTACATGAAATTTACTTTATTCTAAAGTTAGACGTTTCGGTTATCTTTTTTAGCCATCTTTAGTGATAAATTACAAAAATTACATTTAATTCTCGTTCTTATAGTTTCTTAACGCGTGTGTTCTTCCACGTCTAGTGAGTGAGAAAGCAGTTATAGGTAACTCCAATATCTGTCCGTGTAGTTGAAGGACTGCATAGTCTAGCTCGAACGTAATAAAACACACACTTCGCATGTTGGCAACGATACTCATTACTTGCTCGGACTTTGACGAGTACAGTCGCTACGATAGTTAATTTATTTTTTCTCTTATTTTAAATTGTGACCAAGTTTTATACATCGTTAATTTTAATTATTTATTCGTTGTCGTTATTTATTAATTGTATTGTTGCCAACATGCGAAGTGTATTTATTACGTTCGAGCTAGATTATGCAGCCCTTCAACTACACGGACAGCTATTGAAGGTACCTATAACTAGAGATCCTCCAATTAGAGTCGCGAAATAATTAATCCAATTTTGATTGGTGCTGGCATTTTTCAGCAAAGACCGGAAATAACCATGGTTAAATGCTATTATCAATTAATATATTATTATTAATTTTTTTATCTAATACTAAATTTCACAAAACACTTTAATAATTATAATATATTTTGACATTTGCTATTTAGATGCCCATGTATCTATAGGTTAATATATGTCATTTTGTAACACATGTCATTTTACAACACATCCAACATGGCTAATATAATAGTGTGATAATGTTCGCTATTTCCGATTTTTGCTGAAAAATGCCCGACCTAACTTTCCCGCGTTATTTCGCGACTTTGATTAGAGGGCCTCTACCTAACTGCTTCCTCACTTACTAAACGTGGAAGAATACAAGCATTAAGAAACTAAGAGCGAGAGTTAAATGTAATTTTTGTAATTTGTCACTGAAGATGATTAAGAAAGATAGCCGAAACGTCTTTAGAATATAAAGTAAATTTCATGTAAATTAAATATTGCATACCAATAACTACGCTTATTCCTATCTACCTTACTTACTTATTGTAGAATATATGTCTATGCTACACACAAACGTACCTACATAACTGCATTGTTCGCGAACAGTGCATTTTTTTTTATTAAGTATTAAATTACTATTACAAATATGTTATCTTCTACAAGACGAAACATATGAGTACTTTCATGCACATTGTACAATTAGCAAAATGAAGTATAACTAAAATCAAGGGTAAAATTAATTTTGTACTTTACATATCTTCTCATACAATTGTAAGTATTTTTTTAAACCATTACATATATATTATAACTTTTTAATACAATAAATAAAAACAATTTTTTCTAATTTAGGCAAAGTGCTACCTACAATACATTTTTTTTTACTATTAATTACTACATTAAACATTATTACATTATTATTAATTATTACATTATATTATATTCATAATTGCGCGTAATTTTCTAATAAAATGTTATTAATATCTATGAGTGATCAAAAAGTTTTATGGCACTCTGAGCAATTCGTTCCCAAAGAGTTTTCCACAAGTCCAATTTCGATAAAGCAGTCTGATCCGGGAGTAGGCTACTTAAGCGGGTAATTGAAGGAACAAACGTAAAGGAATCGATGAAACACGATTTGTTCGAGAAAATGAGTGGTTCGTTTGCATTGATCCTTCAGAAGAACGTTTAAACTCTTCTTATGTTTGTCGAGCTTTTAGACATTAAATACAAAAACATATCTCTATATGCACTGATGCCACTGTTTTCTCGGGTGTCACTGCAATGTAGAAATAAATATTTCTTGAATCATTATTTTCAAAATTGACTACATAATAAAACAAATATATGTAAAAAAACCCTATGTATAAAAATTTCTTTTATATATATTTGTTTTATTATATATATAGAAAATTTTAATAACATGTGTATATATACATGATATATGTATAATATGGTATGTACATGTATATTATATTGAAAGAATTTTATTTATTTTATATGTGTGTATTGCATGTTGTTTCGTGAGAGCGTGTGCTTTACATATTGTATATGTTAATAATAAATATTAACAGAACAGAGATAGTAATAGTTAAGATTATGGATGATGCCAATTGTAATATTAATAATAATGTTATTTACGATTTAGAACGATCTAATTATAGACGATAGATATTGCAGCAGGATGCATCGTACTACATCCAATTTAAAATATAACCCAGATTTTAGAAAATAAATAGGATATGATTGAGAAATCAAATAATTTTATTCGATGAAACATTTGACTATCAATTCTATCAATGAACCCTGTTAGCAGATTTTTGTTTCTTTAAAAATACGTTGGTATACTGTTTGATCATCCGCACATGTTTGTAGTACATATTATACATATACATATACGGAACAAATCATTTGTGATTCAAATGGATTAGTTTGTTTTACGTGAAAAGTTATTACATGTCTCTAATTCATGAATACATAATTCACTTTTTACACACACACACACACACACACACACACGCGCGCGCGCGCGCGCGCGCGCGCGCACACACATTTATATTTATATGCGACGAGACTGCTTTTGATTTGCAAAAAAGGCAAAGCAAAAATGGTAATGATAAAAACAAGTGAGTGAATGAGTAAGTAGAGAGAGAGAGAGAGAGAGAGA
>NW_012028715.1:35642-46869 GCF_000956235.1 Wasmannia auropunctata | reverse complement strand
CAAATGAAGCAATAATAATTTTGTTACATACAACAGGGTGCATTTGTTGAAATAGACTTTATTCGAATTGTGTTTTTACGAATTTGTTATTAGCAGCAAATTTAATACATTATTCAATATACAAGGGAAAAGATTTTACTGTAATGTCTAATATTAGTAGTAAAGTAAAGTGATCTCTCTATGTAAAATATATAAATTGCAATAACAAAATTGCAGAGATTTATGCAGAGATAATTCCAACTTGCTAGGATGATGATATTTGGCGAAAATCCTTTCCTCCACACGTTGTATACATTGAATATTCCTATTAGAGCATAAACAGTTGATGCTCTTTCGTTCTCGTGCAAGCTAAATAAAGAAATCTCACCGAGGTTTGAAATTGTCGCTCTACGAACTGATTCGAGTAATTCAGATTTTTTTGTTACTCTTTTTTTATTTTTTCTTAATTCTTCTTATCTCGAGCCGTACTTCCTTTCTTTTACCGGATAACTCTCGGTCGATGTCCGCACTAGAATAGAAAAGAAAAAGTTAAAAGATGAATCAGACGCCGACCTGTTACGCTGATCTCGGCATTTGATTCCCAATCCCTTCCCGATCGATCACCAATCCGATCTCATATTACGTTCCTATGTTTGAAAAACGCACTGCACCTGTAGCATACAACTTTAATTTGCTCTGGTTCCAATCGTACTTTCACACAGTTCGACCGATTGCATTCTCGCATTTGATTGACTGTTTAGGAAGGTCCGATGGATATGAGAGTCGCGTGTTTGCATTTAGCGTGTATTGGATTCGGTTGTTCAACATACTGCGATTATTGTTAGGTTACCACAAGCAGGAACGCTTATTGGCCTGGTATATAATTAAAATGAATGTAACAGTGTTACTATTAACTTTATGAATAAATTTCAAAATTATATTGTATTATTACATTTTTAAACGTGTGTATAAAAATAATCATGTATTCAAAAAAAGTTGCGAGCTTTATGCAAAAGTTTGGAATCTTTTCATTTTTCAATAATTAAAATTTAGTCTAATATTAATTTAATATTAATATTTATGAATTCCTATCTGACATAGATAATTATAGTTACGCAGTAATATCAGTAAGAACAAAAAAAAAAGTATTAAATACTTCGAACTTTTATATGTATAAGTATATGAAGCTCTATGTACGTTAAAATTCAACACAAATTCTGTTACTCTTGCCGGTATTCATCAAATTGTCAGCAAAGATTTTTTGATCGTTTCGTATAATTAATTTTTTTTTCTTTATTACAGATACTTTTCTATATTTTCGTTGAATATAAAAATCTATCAAATTTTTTTCAAATCATCATTTCTTTTTTACGTGTTTATTAATTATACGTGTTTTATATGGCAAAGAAAAAATAATGATTAATATAAGATCATTACTTTATCGCTAATCATTTATCAGTAAAATCCAATATACATATAGTTCAATAAAGTTTAATATATTTAAACTGAACGATTTAGTAGGGAAAGGCAGAAGCCCGCACGTGATATATACATATAATACATTTATTCCGTATTTAGATTAATATATAATAGATAGATATATAGTTTGATGACGTTTGCACCAAGCTTCATAAGTTCTGATAAATTTGAAAATTATTTTCTGAATAAAAATTAACTTTTTTCTTTGAGATAATTAAATGCAATGCCAACAGTAGCAAAAATTTAATTGTGAATTGAGTGTATCAATATTTCTTTAACTAATAAGCGCTCAATTAAAGTTTAATTACTTAAAAATTATGAGCATTTTTATTACAAAACGTATTATACTCATGAATATTTGTCCAAAATTTTTTTATTAATTGTGAGTAAGAAAAAAATGCAAATTTTCTTTAGAAATATATATGCAAAGTAATACGTTTCAAAAACATATAGGTAGTATCATCCTTCAAAAAAAGCTGTGTATCACTGTCTAGACACAACAATACAATGCACAGGATGCTCCAAACATTTTCGTTTAGTTAAAATTTCTTTAATGACTTTAGAATTGTGTTTCGTTATATAAAACAATAAAAATCTTAATATCCTTGAAATATCCTTTTTCCTATGGTAACACTATTTTATAAATTTTCATGTTAAATATCTTAAAACACAGAAAACACACACACACACACACACACACACACACACACACACACACACACATACACTGTGCGCGTGTGCATAAGGTCTGAACTTGTTAAAGTCTACTTACTTTGTTAGGTAAATTAAACATAAATAAGTCTCTATATTAGCTGTCCATATTTCTGAGATTTAATTTGCAAAATGCACTTTGCGTAAATAGCTTGAACTTGAAAATTATCGATAATTTATAATTAAAAGTAGAACAAATTTAATTTCCAGTGTTGAGAAATGATACAGTACAGTTGGGACACCTTGTATATCACACTGGAGAAAATATGCTACGGTCGCTCTTTGGTGCCTGGCTGTCTGCTCTTATATGACAAATCACAACCTGATTAATTGACTCTACCAGTCGGCTCGTGCTGGTTAAACGTTGTTCATTAGGCGAAAAACGTGATCCTAGACGACCTCCGAGCAAGGTATCGCAGAACGAGAGAGAGAGGACTTTTTTTTACGAGACTCTAAATATGCTAAGTAGCTGTAAAACTTAAAAAACGTCCGGCAAAGAGAAAAAAAGTTTCGTCCGCACATTGAAGAGACACCAGGCGTTCATTCACCAGTTCTCCTCTTCGATTCCGAGGATAGATGACGATGCCAGCGGCAAATAATTATTCAAATTTTGCGAATCATAGAATTGATTCGCATATCATATAAGTTTCAAACGTGTCCTCATTAAAATTTAGCGTACTGAAACTATAATATATAAAACGCATTTCTGATGTGAAATATTTTCTTCATTTTATTAGATGTGGCTAAAAAAATTATTGCAATTACATGCAGAGAGAGAGAGAGAGAGAGAGAGAGAGAGAGAGAGAGAGAGGAGGAGCAGTCATGCAGTGTTTAAATATTAAAAAATAAAAAAATTCTCTTAAATCACAATCGATTTAAAGGAGTGATAATTTGATTAGAATGTAATTAATTATGAGATTAACTATTTGACTGATATTTCTGTATTCAAGTGTCGCATGTACATGAAATGTTTTCGTTCGTCATCACTACATGACGCGATGCATTTGCATGTGTTCTCTTTTGCCAAGAAGAAAACAGTGCGCTAATTCGCGGCATTTCATATGACGGACGATCAATTCTGCATGTATATAAGTGTGAATTCTATCAGACTCGGCTGTTTCACGACTGCGAAAATAAAGTAGTAGTCCTCTAATTTCTTCTGGATATTTTATTTTTATTCTAGATATTTTTAATTCAGATGTATAAAATAATCAGATACGGTGTGTTTCGCAGAAATCGCGCGGAAAAATAGAAACTAAACTTGAATTTCACAGCAGCTGTTATTCGTGTGAGCCTATAAACTTGTTCAGATGCCGTAAACGGTTAGAAGGAAAGAATGACTGGAAATAAATCTTTAAAATGAAAATATTAAAGCCTTAATGTTGCTGAAGAGTAAGTTTTATACTACGTTTTTTGACAATTAGCAAATAACGAAATTAATCTCAGCTTTTTTCAAAGTGCAAACGTAAAAAGAATAAAAAAAGAGCATGAAATGAATAAACGTGTGATAATTGTTGACAAAATTATATATGATATCAAAAGAACTAACAAACTTATTTAATGTTTTTAGGACTGGTATCAGATGTTTGGATCAGATATTTGGATGGAACATTGTTAGTAAACAGAAGTACAAAATAAAATATCTTTTTTTATTGTTTAGAGAAAGAGGGAGAGAGAGAGAGAGAGAGAGAGAGAGAGAGAGAGAGAGAGAGAATATATTTTATAAACAAGATATGACAAATTAACAATTAATCAACAAAACAATAATTCTAGACTATATACTCTAAAACAGGAAAAAATTCGTATTTATCACTGTGATTACAATTTTAATGTGTTCGTCACATATGATAAACATTGGAAGAAAATATTTTAAAATATAAAACAAATATAGACGTAGTGAAAACATAAGAGAGACAATCTATATAAAATGCAAACTACGTTTTTATTTCACACTCTTATTTAAAAAGTTAGAGGGAAAATAAAATCAATTGTATATCATTAATTGGTTATTTGATTTTAATAATTTTTAATGAGAATACTATAACTACTTATGTTACTTTTTAATCTGTTTTCTGTATTCTATCTTTTGTTGGTCCCAAACTGATTAACTGATCGTTTAAAATAGATTTCAAATCATAGTTTAAATGTGTTTTATTCAAATTATAACGAACGAATATATTGCATATAAATTCAAGTCTCAAAAACTTTCATGCGCAAAAATTTTTTCGGATATGTAGTTGTTTGTTGAATTTTCGTCCAATTGCCATAACAAATCTTTGAAGAAAAAAAAAGAGGCTGCTTTAAGATGAGGAATAAAAGAAGTAGATTTTAGTGCCAATGTGTTTACTTTGTTCCCAATTTATTCTGTAAATCTACGAAGAAGTAGAAGAGAGTAGAAATAAAGTGAAGAACGCCTATTCGTAGTAATCAGCATAAGAGAGATGCACCGACTTTTCTTGGCGGCATAATTAATAAACTCATTGATTTTAATAAACTTACTGACAAAACTATTACTTTCACGTGTTATTAATTCGCTCTAATGTAGTGATATAAAAATTAATTTTTCCGACTCTCTGATGGACCTGCTATATATTCCGATAATCTATAAATGCCTCTTTTAAATAATAAGATTAATATTAGACTAATAGAGTCTCATTATATTGAGCATATTCTCCAAATTATAAATTTGACTACTTTTATAATTATTTGTAATATATTTTGACCTTTCAGTTTTGATAAACTGTTTTAAATATATCTATTCTTAATTTAAATAACGCGGAGTAACTTACTAGACAATTATAATAATTTCTATTAACTTTTCTGGATCTTTGCAAGATTTTCGATCTATTATTGTAAAAAATCGCCAAAGGAGTCGCAAGTTGCTGAAGAACGAGTTGAATCAGACATTTGAAAACCGTTAATTAAATAACGTTGTACAGCAATTTATGCAGCGCTTAATAAACGGAAAGTCACTTTGCGAGTTTTACTTATTATTAAAAATTTATTTAATTTGATTAGTTTATCTTTCGTTATCGAGAGCTTGCATTTATCATTAAAATAAAGTTTCATATTGCAGCGTTATCAGGTCTCTTTATTCTTGGATTAAAAATTTATTAAAATAATGTTTTTACATTATTACATATTTCACATTTTGATATAAGGCGCAATTAACAAAATTGTCAACAAAATTGTGACTGCAATTTTGTTGAAAACTGCAAATAATTATGTTACATATACATAAAAGTTTTGTTATAATGTATACAAAAGTAATTTGATGAATAATATTTGATAGAAACAATTTTGATATGTATCGTCTTCATATCTCTTTTTGACAAATGACAAATATTTTGACTATCAATTATAATATAAGTACTGTATATAAAAAAATCAGCATTCTTTCTCTCTCTCTCTCTTTCTCTCTCTCTCGTTCTTTAATTAATTTTTCTAATAATGAAAAAAGTACAAAATAACTAAATGCGAATTTTCTAAAAAAACGTGTTTAAAATGCAATAGTTGTTTGAAATAGATGGACATGTAATTACTAAGAGAAATAATAAAATAGAAAAAACTCTGAATTTTGGAAAATAAAAGATTTAAAATACACAAATAATTCGGAGATATGGATAATTTACGAATAATTCATGAATGACTTGTAGACAACACTTTTTAAATAAAATACGCGATTTTTGTCTATAAACAGTAGAAATACTAATAATATCAAACAAAAGAAACTTTTTTTGCTTATTGAGAATCAAAAGATTCTATCGAGAATTTATATAATAAATGTAGAGTGTACCGCATGTTGCATGTTAAAAAATACATCAGTAAAATATTATCGGAATATACGTTATATGCTACCGTTTCAAGTTTGCATTAATCACGAGAATTCAAATTTCCCATTTATTTGGAAAGTCCAATCGAAAACAGTCGACGACAGTCGACAGAATTCGGCGCAGAAAACGCGTCCGCCTTTATGGATTTTAAATGAAACGCGATTGCAATTAAATCCATCGGCAGTAGTGGACAGTTTTTCGGATCACTGGGTTCGCATTCAACCTTGAGCGTATATGTACTAAATCAAAGTTACCCCGTTTCTGTGTATTGAGCAGCACTCCCCACTGCACCGACTGGTTCATTAACAATTATATGGACAACCATGGTACAGGTGGCACGATATATAAAGTCACGAGGAATCGCCGTGGCTGACTATTAGTTCGGATCGTTCCACCGACCGGTTTGCGAATAATTCCGACTTCCTATACGTCGTATACAATATTATATATCTCCGGATAATCGTAAATCGGCCGATTTAATCGACTGATTGGCTGAACACGTGCCGAAGTGAACGACTTGGATTCGTGGTTTAAACCACAGTTTCACTTGAATCCTTCCGCGCCAGCTTTTTTCACTTTTTGATTGTCGACATCGAGATTTAAAGAAGATCAAACCTTGATTGTCAAGATCACTACAAGTTTGCATCCTAATCAAATCTTTCCTATTTGCCTCCAGAATTTGTTTTGTGTTTCGAAGCTGCAGGTAGAATCCCTTATCTATCACGATGATGTTCGTCGAAAGAAACGCCGATCTTTTTTTAATGATTATCATATGTCTACTTGTGAATCATTGTCAAACGTCGTGCATCGGAAAGACTATGCTAAGTAAGTATGCCTCTTTTTTTATGTTGATTAATTAGATATAATACAAATAATCACGTCATTAAGAAATAACATACAATAAAACCACACTAATAGTCAAATGCGTATAAACGAGATATAGTGTTTATAACTGATTTTCCTATTTGCGACCTTTAAGGTCTTATTTAAAGGCTAAAGGCTTATTTACATAACATCTCCACAAATTTTTTGTTAAATTTATTAAAATCTTTGCTGTTGTAAATAGTCACTAAGATATTTTCAGTTTATACATTCTTAAATTAAAAATATATTATAAAAATTAAATTTCTACTATTTTAAGATGTATTGCTCTATTAACTATTTTAAAATTTGGTAAAATTGATACAGTAAAACTAAAGTATATTAATAATTAAAAATTTTTAAGTAAATTAAAAAAATAACGCATTATTGAAAAGAATAATTTAATTAATCTAATATATTAAGCTTGTACATTTGTATCTAATATTGGATTTGTAATACGAATACAAAAAAAATGCGGCCAAACAGAAAAATTGTAGACTAAACAGAAACAGTCGATCGAGAGCTATTTAATTAATATATACAAGCTCTATTTAATTAATATATATAAGAGCTATTTAATTAATATATACAATTTCTTTCCCATGAAATTCATTTTATTACAAGTTACGATGGAATGGAGTTAGCAGGTGTTGACCGAATTGCATCGTTACACTCAGTACCAAGCCCATCTCATTTCCGGCGCAAAAAGAAACTGATGTTTCCAGTCATAGCGAGACGGCCATCAGCCAAATATACGGATGTCACTCGAGTTTCGCCTTTTCAATGGTTGCTAAACGAGCGAATGATACACGGCATGGCACGTCGCGTCGCATCGACCCGAATGATGATTAATTGGCGTGCTTTGAAAAGGGAACTCGATTGTCGTTTATTCTTGTCTTTTTAGTAATATCTTTTTCTCTCTCTACTCATTACTTAATTTTTAGCAACAGTATACTTATTGGTGCCTTAAGAGTAAACAAATCGATTAAAAGATCGATTTAATATATCTGCGGGAAATGTGAAATGAAAAAATTTCAAAAACAGTAGTTTCCTATAATATAAATATGCTATTATAATAATTGCAATTTTGATTGTATTTAATCTTTCTGCATCTTTTATTTGAACATATGTTGCTTTTCATATTTTTCAAATCTTAAATACATTTTTAATGAGAGAGAGAGAGAGAAATTGACCAAAGAGTATCATTTATATCTTTTTTTATTTAATTTATAATGCAAATTCTTTTACAAAGATCTTTTCATCAATCTATTTGTAACCATATTTAGAAACAATTAAATTGGACTTGTACTCATTGAAATAATTAAAAATAGTATTAAACTGAAAAGAAATAAAATCGGAAACCATATGAATTTTGATATGAATTTGTAACTGTCCACTAGCGTTATATCCGATGAATTTTAGACACGCGTGTGATCAACATGACGGAAACATGAAATCAAGAAAACCTACTTCAGCCAATCAAGATAGAAATCAATTTCAGGAATAAATTAGTTTCTAGGCACTTCTTCGTGCAGAAGTTATTCAATATTCGTATTCGGCAGAATATTTTCGTCTAAAATAGAACTTGACGACTGCTGTAAATTCAAATCGCCGATCATTATCGACAGTGCCTCGAGTACAAGATATATTTACGGGAAATCTCCATGTTTTAATGATGCAAGCTATTCTGGAAATAGTTAAGGTCATGCGTAACTATAAAGTGTGGTGATTCTTAATTTAATAACACAGTTAAAAAAAACACCATAATGAGACTAGTCATTTCCCGTAGTTTTTTTGGAAGCTAAATCCGAATTTGATTGTAGAATTGCTCTGTCATGTCACAATTTGGAGAAATTTGCAGGTAAAGTTGCAAAAAAGGGCTATTTTTAAGTATTTTGTCATATTATAATTTCGAAATGCAATGTGCTAGAAAAGTGTTTTTGCAATCAAAATTAAGTATTATGTTGTTAGGACTTTTAACCCTCAATGGAAACTTTTTGTGTTTGTTATGGTTAACAAGTTATTTATTATTAAATATGGGATTCATTGCGGAAAAACTGAATTGAATTATTGACAATAACTAAAACAAGTCAAGGCAATAAATAAACAGCTTCTAATTTTGTTTACTTTGCGGTTTTGCAATTACAAAACAAACAACTTTTTAAAATTTGTAACTCAAAAATAAATTAATATAAAGCTTTATAAAAAGACAAATGAAAGTGTAAACTATAAGTCTTAACTCTTTTTATTTCTTCACAGATAAAATAATAATGTACAAAAAATGTATACTTTTTTAAAATGAAATACAGATAATAAACATCTGTTTAGACAAATGCAAAATTTAAATAAATAATCATGAAAAATGTACCATATAATACATTCTTGAAGAACAAGCTTTTAGCTTCAATTTCTTTTAAAAAATTTTTAAAAAATTGTCCTATAATATTTTAACAAAAAGTTATCAGTTTTCTTTTCAAATATACTAACAATTAGTTTTTTAACATAATTTGTTTTTAAGTTACAGATTTTACAAAATGAAGTTGTTTATTTGTAATTGTTGTTTTTTTTCAAAACGGTATAACTTTACGGTAAAAAAGAATTTCATAAAAGAATTAAAAAAAATGCATTTGTTAAGAAATAAATGTGATTTTGAAAACTCATACATTTTTGTACGAGGCAGTCGTTACTCCCTTGAGCAACGCAATAGTTTAAAGAAAACAGTTTTTTTTCCTAGGTCTTTTCAAGCTTTAGCTTCAATTTTCGTTATTTTGTAAAAACTCTTTGTATCTCAATTTCAATTAAGCAGTTCAGAGAAATGTTTAAGCTTTAATAAAATTTAGTGGCTCATTTTTTTGCAGGTACTACATATGTGTATTACTTTTATTGTTTACTAATAATAATAAAAAATTGTTTACCAAAGTAAGCGCCACCTATGAATCAGTCAGGAAAAATATGGAATAGATTTACAATGATTTGAATTGACAAATTGCAGATGGGCAAAGTCTTATATTTTTTTTATATATTATATATTATATCGTCAGAGAGAGAATTTTTTAAAAGTGTGCTTAAATGTATAATAATATTGTAATGTAAATCTTCTCTCGGATGCCCTACAATGCGCATCGAGTAAACTCCTGCACGAGGACTAAAGCCGACAGCATTCATTTACCTTATTACTTAAACTGCCTTTAGATTCAGAAAGTAACGAAAACCGGAGAACTGGTACGAGTGTAAAGATCTCGTAAGATAGATTGGGAAATACGCCGCGCGCAGGCTGTAACACAGTTGTGACGGTGATCTTCCGTGTACAATGGAAGGTAACAATTAATTAACTCGCGCGTGACGCGGTGGCGCGGTAACCGATCATATTACCGATGCAAAACTTGCGCGACTCGATACTTTATCTATTTCACAAAGGCTATGCAATTACTCACCTTTCTCCGTATGCCTGTGATCATATCGTTGTTGCGCGGCGGCGCGAGCGGTGCACTCGCGGAGAAAAAAGTGATTATATAAACCTGTAGCGGAATGAGGTGGAATGTCCTAAATATCTTTGTAGATTAGCGTTTTAACATTTCAACGATAAGTATTCTTCTTCAGTTTCGTGATAATAAATAATAATGTTTACTTTCGCAGCTAATCCTCATACCGTCCAACCAAGATAAAAATTGTTTTCTCTCTAATTTGTTTCTCTTATTTAGAGTCTGCAGAGTTGGAATACCAAAACGCTCTTTGTATCATTCGTGTAATACCTATATATTTGACAAGAAAACTTAATTTTTTCTTGTAGAAATACAAAATTTTCTCTTGCAATTTCGTGACTATATTTTTGGGCTTGACATAGCTTGTAAAGATTAATTGTTTGCACACCGGAGAGATTTGATTTATTTATATAATATACATATATAAAGACCTTGCTCACATTTTTATATAGGTTCTATATGGGCCCGCCTGGCAACTAATAATGAAACTTAGCTACAGTATGCGCGTATTAATTGCGAGAAGTCTGAAATGGATTTTTTTCTTAAATTTCAAGATTCTTTTTAGGATTTCTAGAATAACACATATTAAATATATAAATATCAAAGCATATTTATGTAATTTAATATAACAATATATAATTTTATGTTATCCTATATATATTATATATATAATTATATATGTATTATATATATAATTATATATATAAATTAGATAATGTGTTAATATCTCACATTTATACATATAATACATATAACACAATATGATCCTATCTTAAAATTGCCGTGTTACCGGCGTTGAAGCCTCTTTCCCCAATGTTTAAAAATTCATATCTTCCAGAAAAATAAAGATATAGACTTCTTTCTGGGCTCATCCTAAAGATG
>NW_012028715.1:0-34105 GCF_000956235.1 Wasmannia auropunctata | reverse complement strand
CGTGTGCTCTTCCGATCTATAAATTATGTGGCTATTTTCTAAAAAGTCGTGATTTTATTTAAAAATTGCCGATTCAGTATGACCGATTAAAACGTCATTTTATTAAAAATTGTTAAAATTTGTTTAATTAAAATGTAATTTGGTATAAATGTTATTGGACGATGTATGGAGTTTAATACGCACTGCGCGCAAAGCATCATTTTTTTTGAAAATTTATTTTTTATCAAAAATTGTTAACATTTGTTTAATTAAAATGTAAATTGGTATAAATGTTATTGGAAGATGTATGGGACTTAACACGCAGCGCGCGCAAAGCGCGCGCCTGTTATGTACTAGTGTTTCATAAATTTTACAACAAATAAATAGAGACACATATTTTTCACGTTATGTATAATATAATAAGAATTAATATGTATTCCATAATTATGATTGTATAATTATGGAAATTTATACGTTAATTATAATCTCATACTTGCAATATTAACATCTAAATGAATAAAAATTCTTGGAATTTATTTAGAGATATAATTTATGCGTATAAGTGATTTAGAAATTTGTATTTATATATATGTAATTGTACAATATAATAATTATATATAATATGTTTTACATGATATTATATACATATGTAAGAAATATTTCAGATTGATAAATATGTTTTGCGCATATTTGTCAAATTAAACAAATACGTCCAGCAATTGACGTTTTATCAATAAAAATTAAAAAATAAAAATGGCGAAATTTATAATTTGCGAGCAATCGCACATGCACATTCACCGCGCGTGGATATCCTGCAAAGATGGCATCTCTTTTACAGATAACAACTTTTAGAGTTTTACAGTTTCTTTCTAATTATAATTTGTTAGGAACTAGTCCGTGAGTCAATGTTGGAAACGTTAGGAACATAATAAAGTAATAACGAAAGGAACGTACGTTATTCCGTACATTTCGTTCAGTTCTAATGAGAAGTTAAACTTATGGAACAAGTACGTTTTTTTGTGCACCAACTGAAAGACAAGGAGAACGTAGCTAAATCAACTTCCGCAGCAAGTTTTTCGGATAGTTACACAATCCATAGCTTGCTGTGAAGAACAGCATTGAGAAGAAAGAAGAGAGGAACCATGAAGAAAAATCTAAAAGAGAAAAGCAAATAGTGTATTTTATAATATGTACGATGAAAAACTGCTTAAAATGAAAGTGAAGTCAAACGAGCATGTTTTTCATTCAATTTTTATAATTGAAAATGGTGTGCGACAAATCTAAAATTTTGCTATTAGATATTTAGTTTAAATATATGTATATAATTATAAGGTATAAATTACGTACATCGTTAATATATAATTTCTCAATGATCAATTGGATTATTTAATATAAAATATTGTGCGTATGTATGTGAAGAGGTGTTATAAATAGAGAGTTAATTATTCAATAGATAATCATAAAATGATTATTGCATGACATTTGTGTATTTATTATTGCGAGATAATGCAGAACACATTATTATTATTATTATTTATACATTATTCCGGTGGCACGCAAATTTAAGTGACTTATCCACTATGCTGCGGGGGAATCATATTTGTTATAATGAAATAGATTGTTTTTTTAAACAATTCCAGACATTTTATTAATTAATTAAAATATACTCGTATGTTTAATGTACTTATTGCAATTTATTGAAAATTATTGGACATTGTTTGATTACTTTATTCATATGTATAATAATGTGCGTATATACATGTATACATATATATTATGTATATATATATATATATATATATACATATATATATATATATATATATATATACGCATGTATGTATATACATCTACGTTGTTGGAAAAGTGATCATATAATATGCTTTTTAATGATGAATAATGCAGGCTGTAGGGTGAAATATATTTGTTCGGAAAGTAGCAGCTGAAGACGCGTATGTCCTTACAGGGTCCGGTGGTATATCGTGTGAGGAAAAGCAGATTATCTTGGATGAACATAATCGATTAAGGCAACTAGTGGCATTGGGACAGATACATGGCCAACCAGGTGCCTCAAATATGATGGAGATGGTAAGAATTGATGCGTTTATTCCATTTATTTTAAGAAAAATCGACACTTTCAATGGCAAAAGATACAATATATATCCTTCATAATAATTCATGTGGATTAAATAATGTTAGTTAATGAATAGTGTTGATCAAAAGATAACATGCAAAATTAATAAAATTAAATTAATTACGTGCAGTTACTTTAAATATTATATTTTATTCAATTTTTGTAATAGTAAAATTTATATATGTACTATAGTACAAAAATATAACATAATATTAATTATTACATAAAATATAAAAAATGTATAAGCATATATTTTTATGTGTTAAAAGAGCATTCTCGCAAAAAAACTCATTTGAGTCGTTGGCTTAATATCAAAAGCTAGCAACAGTTGATTATAAAATTCTAAAACACTTTGTAGATGCATCGTTTTGTAGATGTATAATTATTAATTAATGCTATATGTGTAACTTGTAATAAGATTGATATTCATTGTTACTGTAGATATGGGACGATGAACTTGCCGCAATAGCACAAAGATGGGCAGATTATTGCGCAGAATCACATGATAGTTTAAGAAATGTCCGTAAGTAAAACTTTATTACCAATTTTCTATATTTGCGTAATAATATTATGTTCTTAATGTGTGCGGCCGCGAGAATAACATATTATAATATTATAATATTTTAGAGAGTATGCCAAGAAAATATTACATTATCATATAATGTCACATAGTATGCTAAAGAAAAATAGCGCTGTAAAAATTCCTTTGCTTAATTTCTTTATTTCTTTTGTCGCTTTTGTCTTTTTGTCTCTCCATTGTGATAATTAAATTAAACTCTCGTAGTGATATTTGTCGATAAAGTAATAAAGCCACAATTAAAAATAAAAATATTATAACTCATTTTTCTTACATGTAATAGGCTGCAAGCCTCAAAAAGTACAAAATTAAAATTATATTAATTAGATTGAGAGACAAGATTTAAGTATTAAACATCATGTTAAGAAATATAAATTTATATAGATATTGTCAAAACTACTGTTTATATGTAATTAAACCTTTGACTCTTGAGCGAAAATAAAAATAATATTTTTAAGAAAAAAATACATATAATTAAGTAAAGTATTTACAAATCTTTTTATGTATTTATTTTTGGCAGAAATAGACACTGTAGTAAATATGTCTCACCATCATTTCGCTTTTATGTATTGTTAGTATTGTTATGTACCTATGTTAGTACAATATGGAATGAAAAATGAGATATCTTGAAAAAAAAAATAGTTTTCAATTTATTTGTCGATATTTATCGATTCAACAAACATACTTATCTCTGGTGCACATGTTCGCACGATTGATCCAAACTATTGCGATTTGTAGGTAGATTCACAGTAGGACAAAACATTGCTCGCTCATGGACGACCAGGCCTCCTGGACCTTACGATGGCGAGCCAAACTGGAGACGACAAATTTCTGGTTGGTTTAACGAAGTACAGTACTATCATTCCGGTTATAGTAAAACCACCGGACACTACACACAGGTCTGTAATAAGAGCTTGCAAGTTCAAAAAAAAAAAATATAACGCTTATAGACTTTTCGATCATTGCGTTTAATTTAACGCGATCTTTAATTGCTTTATGTTAGAAACAATATTATGTGCAGAAAAAAATATCTATACGGAAGAAAAGAGTTCTTCATTTATATTTATATCACAGCAAAATTGTCTCTCTTACATCTCTGTATATGCGATACAAAGGCAGCAATTGCTGTCATGAGCAATTTATTATTTGATATTACAATATACAATACGTTTCGTTAAAAAATACAAAAAACTCTAGTTCGTCGGAAGGTAAAAAAATTTATGGGATCTGTAGAATAATCTACTTCTAACAAACATATTTTTTTGCATTGAGATAGATTGAGTCATATCGCTACTTCGATAATGAGAAATAAGAATCAATTTCTTACATATATTTTGCAAATCAAAACAAAATTATTTTTTAAATTTTTAAATGAAATTGTTCTTATTTCAAATCTCTCTGCTGTCCATATAACAATAAAGTCTGAAACGTTTTTCTACATCGATGAAAAAAAAAAGATATTGAATGAGCAAATAGCTTTCTTTTTCTCTTTTTTCATTAAATAATTTTTAGAGATTGATTTCATTCGTAGGTCAGTTTCGAAATAAGTCCGAAAAATTTGCAATTTATAGACTTGATCGGTCTCCGAACCGCAATTAATTCTTATTCTTAATATAAACTTGTTGTTTTATGAATTTTCATGAGATCGCGATCTACGAAATGGACTGTTTAACAGCGACGGATTTGTGAAAAAACTACTTTTCTTTTTTATTAATAATTTATCAGACTATCGAAAAGGCGCATATAAATGTGATAGTATAAGATGCTTAAATTGTTTATCAGACTTTAATTTATGTTTAAGGAAAAATAACGTTTACATTTAGTAACATATTTGCATTTTAGATTCTTCATTGCATATGTAAAAAACGTTGCTTAAAAAATCCCTTTGCTTATGATATCCTTACATCTTAAAACCTATTTTAGTTGAACATTTTAACATTTTTGTTATGAGAAAATTAGAAGAAAAGTGAAGAAAATGTTAAGCAAAATATGATTCAAGAAAAATAGTATTCTCTATATTTGATACTTGAAAAATTTTGCTGAAATTTTAAAAAGGTTGCTATCAAGTCTATAAGTCTATAAAATCTATATTTAAAGCACAATCGTTTCCGTGCACCTATAGACTTTTTTTCATTTTTACACGTGAAAAATGTGTGAATCTTTTTTTAAATGAATGCACAAAAAATAGTTGGAATTAATTCCAGTTGGTATGGGGCAACACTTTCTTGTTAGGATGCGGATATTCGTTCTACTATGATCCGGCTCGCGGCTACACCAAGAATTACGTATGCAACTATGGTCCGAGGTAAGAATTCTATCTTGAAATAATGTCACTTTCTCTACATTCTAGTTGCTTTGGTATTAAAGTATGGAAATACAAACAAAATTGTGTCGAGTGGTGTATTATTATTACAGAACTAAATTTTTATTTTGCGTAGACAGAATACTTTTTCAAGAGAAATAATTTATAATTTTATAACTCTCTATAATTCCAATAATTTTTTTACGAATACAAATAACGCTTTTGTGCATTATTTTTAAATTAACAAATTACTAATACATATTATTAATTTTGATACATTTATTGGAAAAAATGTCAATAAAGCAGGTGCGTGCACGCGTTGTGTGTGTGTGTGTGTGTGTGCGTGTGTGTTTGTGAAGTTTATAATAGGAATGGTTGAAATTGATCCTTCGGGATCAATGCATTTGTTATATGTATAATAAACAAACTTGCAAACAAATAATTCCGAGAAAAAACGATCAAATTAATAATATTTAAAGTTTTTACTTTTCAACGCCTTTATAGAAATTTTAATTATTATATATAATAATTAATATTTCCAAGTTCTAATTTTGTGCAATCATATTTCAATATACATATTTCAAATATACACATTTCCAGCCTTGATAAACGTTTTAAAATTATGTTGATATAAGATTTCATCACTTCCAATATAAACTCCCATTTTGAGATTGGAAACAATATAATATTCTTTGATTATTTCTATTATAATTACATTTAAACTGAATTTTTTAATTAAATTGTCATTCCAGTTTTTTCTCTCTACGCTATCAGATCTGATAATGAATCATATATAATAAATGTTAATGCTTTGAAAGATGACTTTTAAAGATATCAAAAAACGTGAATGCACGTGAAGAGTTGTGTGATATAAAAGTTATTATTTGATATGGTTTTATATCGTTCCAGTGGAAATGTACTCGGCTTTCAACCTTACAAATCAGGCCAACCTGCCTGCGGCAATTATGGCATGTCCTACAGCAACAGATACGCCGGATTATGTTGTTAGTATATTATAACTTGTCTTATAATATAATTATTTCATACACACACATACACATTAGAAGACGCGGTAGCGGCTCCCGCCAAGTATATTTTATCACTATGTACATATAGGGCATTCTCTGTCAAGCGGGCCACCCCCTTTGTTCAAAATTAAGCTCAACCAAAAAATTTCTTCTTGCAAGGCTCAAATTATAGATTTCCACACATACATACGCACACACACACGCACATGCACACGCACACGCACACACACACACACACACACACACACACACACACACACACACACACACATATATATATATATATAAAATTGTAATTTTAACGATATAAATATTTGTAAATTTTTATTTCAAATACAGAATCTCTTATACGCTTTAATATAACTTTCCAATTGTTGTATACCTATATAATTGGGTATAATTTTATCTTTAATTTTCTATAAATCAATGTCTTTAATTTTTCTATAAATACGTAATAATAAATGTTTCGTCTTATGCTTTAGTAGTACAGTACATATGTTCATGTTAATAAATATTACGTAATTACAGCTCATGGAAATTACTATTACTTGGGAGCTCTATGCGTATATGGATAATACGAAGAATGTGGATGAAGACTTTAAAGAGGTTTAATATTTTTTTAGATTGTCCATCGTGTACGAATTATTTTCGGAAATGTAGGACTGTGATAGTGTGTAATAAATATTAACAGATAATTCTTCTAATATAAATAAAACAGTCAGATACATTATGTAGATCGTATAATAGTAATTGATAGTAATTAATTAGAAAACACAAAAGTTGATCCGCTATACACATTAATTTGTATATATGACGCAGTAAGTTTATAGTAAATATATGCAAAATAGTGTGATACTGATTACACATACACACACACGCGCGCGCGCGCACATACGTACCTACGTCCGTACGTACCGTATATATATTAAACATATAAAAACTATATATGTAGTCAAATATGAATGCAAATTCCGATGAAAACATTTTTCTAGACTCTCCTCCTTATATTTTGTCATACGATAAAATAAGTTAGTTAGAAATCTATATCTATATATAGAGACTATGTTTCGATATATCTACGCTACCAATACTAATGAAAATCTATAATATATAAATATATGAAGCAAATTATAAATATTTAATACTGGCACTGTATATCAAAACACTTTGTCAGAGAATTAGTACTTACAAAAAGAATCTGTTAACACATATGTAAATAAACCAAAAAGTTTCTTTATAATTTTTTAAAATAAATATTCTTTTGTGTATCATATATAAACATATGTATTTTTAAAGGTAACGACAAAGTTTTACAAAATTCTCCAATCGGCTTTTTTTATTTTTGTCAGTTTTCAAGATATTAAAAAAATTACATGCTCGTACGTATAATATATAAAATATGCTCTGGACTCATATTTTATAGTTATTTTAAAGCAAGCTAATTTTTATAATGTAATTATTTTATATCAAAACATTTTATTAAGGAGAGACATATCGAGAAGATACAAATATACCTATCTCTCATTTGAGATAAAGATTAGAATTCAAAACTCTCCTTTATTTGTTTTAGTTTAATCCGTCTAGTCTTTATTCATAATCTGTAGAAATTATTAATAAAGTTAATAAAAGATAATAATGTGTTAATTAAATTTTTAATTAGTGCTCGGTATTCGTTACTTATTATTGCATAAGTATAAATCTTATAGTAGTGTAGATATTAGGGTGCAGCGATTTCTTATCTCCTGTTGTGCATGTATTTTCGGAAAAGGCATAAAAAGTGATGAATTTTGGTGACAAGTGGAAATTTTTTAATGAATATCTACCCCTCCCAAAAAATAAAAAAAAACATCGTTTTTTCTACTTTTATTTTATTTCAATTAATCATCAATTTATTATTATCGGTACATAACAATTGTTTCATAAAAATAATTTATTTTTGGAAATCTGTTTTTGTTTCAATTCTCGGCCTTTTAAACCGAGGTTCAATCAGTGTAGATGCCATTTCTTTGCGTTTGCTTGGGGACACACGATGTGTTGTTTCGGTGATAATTTTAATACGGTGACGCTCCGTTATCTGTATACAGGGTGTCCCGAATCAAAATATCATAGCAAGAAAGTCTTCAAAAAATTAAGTAAAAAAGTTATTGGTAAATTTTTATTTTAAGCAATAGTTTTTAAGATATAAGGGTTTAAATTTAGCCAATTATAGATTACGATTAAACGGAAACGTGTTCGTGAACGTCGATAGTGTTAGTGGTCACGCACTTCACACGAGTACTAATCTTATAATTGGCTAAATTTAAATCCTTATATCTTAAAAACTATTGCTTAAAATAAAAATTTACAAATAACTTTTTTACTTAATTTTTCGGAGACTTTCTTGCTATGATATTTTGATTCGCGAATTTCGGGACATCCTGTATAGCAGGGTATTTCCAAATCTTTAATTGCAGCATCTGTGAACATGTATCCTCGGATTTCGTCGTCTGACATTGATCGCGAAAAAGCAGGTTCGATCAAATTTACGTTTTCACCGTACGATCACCGTATAAACTTTGATTGCAACGACTATATAGACATAATCGACTGGGAAAACGTAAATTTGACCGAACCTGTTTTTTCGCGATCAATGTCAGACGATGAAATCCGAGAATACATGTTCGCAGATGCTGCAATTAAATTAAGATTTGGAAATACCCTGTCATATAAAGACAACGGAGCGTCACATTAAAATTGTCACCGAGACAGCACATCGTGTGTCCCCAAGCAAATGTGAAGAAATGGCATTTACTATGATCGCATCTCGGCTTAAAAGACCGAGAACTAAAACAAAAAAAAATTTCCAACAATAAATTATTTTTATGAAACAATTGTTATGTATAATAAACCGATGATTAATTGAAATAAAATAAAAATGAAAAAGACTGTTTTTTTTATTTTTTAGAAAGGATAGATATTTATAAAAAAAAATAAAGTTGAAACCTACAATCTACAATCAAAGAATTGGCGTTTTAATTTTCGAAGATCAAGACGATATTAAATTTGTTAATAATTACTTCATACTTTGAAGAAACTCAAAATACAAAAGTTAATATACATATATACAGTGTGTATATTAAATCACGCACATAAAAATGATGTTTCGGAAACAGTGGTCCCTACTCACTAGATTACACATTCGAAATTTATTCAGCTCACTTGACACTATATAAGCATTCGCTCGAGCACTCCTTATTATTGAGCAATTGTATTGATTCGCATCGAACCAAAGGCCTTCCATTGCGTGAAAACATTTTCTCGTCCATGTAATGTTTATTTGCTATATTGATAGCAATGTTGAATCTAATTTGTATCCGTTTTTTCTATATATGTATTTATATTTAATACAAATAATACAGAAATAAATTAATTACGTGACAAAATCAATCATATGTCTTATCTAAATTATTTTAACATTATTTGTGTGACATACTAAATTACTATCTAAATTATTTCAATATCATTTGTAATATTATATTAAAATAAGTATAATTAATTACATTATTGGAAATATTACAGATGCTGGCGACGATAACATTTTAATAGACAAAGAAACTTGTCGGCGATTAATTATACGGCAATTATTGGTGTTACATTGAGAATAAATATAATGATACGATCAAGTACAAAATCCAAATAGCACAGGTGATCATTATGAATTCAAAAAGAATTCTTTTCCGATAATTTAAAAACAATTCAATGAAAATGTACGTGCCTTTTGACTTTTTATAGAGTTATATTGAAGTGCTTTGAAAGAAATCCTTTTTCTATTCGTAATGGATTAAAAAAAGCGCTTATTCGTGAGTAATAATGTACGTGGATTATAACGCCAATAAATGAAACGCAGTAAATTTCTAATTCTCATAAGTAAAAAACCATACAGGATACAATAATGAAAAGCGTAGAATTATATGAGAGTTCTCAATTATATTCTAATAAAATGATGATGAAAATGTATGTGCATACCTTGAAAGTTTGTGAGCCTTAAAAATTGAACTTTGAGATAAAAGTATATAAATAAAATGTTTTGACTGCAGTACAATTTCGTTTAGTTCTTTGTAAAAATTAATTTTAAGACCCTAATATTCCTAAGATTTCTCAAGCTGAGAATTATATATGTATATTTGCTGCGATATATATTATTTAAAATCTTTCGATATTTTATTGCAAATTCTTATACCTACGAACATTCTCTTTTGTATCAGAAAAAGAGCAAAATTGGTGACATAAAAGTGAAATATTTTGAAATTCTTCAGAATATTTTTGAACAAAAAATGGAGTGGAAGAATACATTTCATAAATTGGGCATTTAAAGGAATTATTTTTGAATTTTCTGTGCTATTTGGATTTACCTTTTTTCACAGTGAATCAACGTTGATGAAACAATTTTCTACGCACACAATATACTTACAACTAATTTGTGATGCAAATTACCAATAACTACGAATTATTACAAATAATTAATTATAAAAACTTATAAGTTACTTAAAAGAGCGTCATAAATTACTTAAAAATTGTCAAAATCCAATGTTTTATATAAAACTATCTAATATTTAGCAAGAGCAATCTATGGGTTACAAATCTTTCTATTTGATTTAAATTTTATTGAGTATAATTATTTTAAATTATAATTATATTACTAAATATAATAAAATAATAATAAATCATCGTAATGACTAAGAAACGCGCCATTTGATTTTTTGTGTAGCGGCTATCATTATAATTAAAATGTGTTAGAGGGGCATTGAGGGTGTAATTTGTATCAATCTCCAAGAAATCCAAGAAATAGGAAAACTAGCGGAGTAGCAATTAGTATGGAAATTAATTTGTTTGAGTACTCGGAAATATATTTTCTAAAAATGTAATGAAACTTTGAATGGCAATTATGAATTTGATTTAAATAAGATATGCAGATATCTTGAATCATGTTTCTTCGTTTTTCATGCAATTTTATAGATTCATTGTTCTAATTTATAATTTATACATATTACTTCTACGTATACGTACACGACCTGAGAGCTGTGTATTACGGACATAATTCATTAATGAAATGCTATACTCACCAATAACAGTGCTATAAATATCATCAGACATATGATGTAAATGAAGATAATTTTTGTTTCTAGTAGATTCGAATCAACAAAAGCAATTCGATTAAAAGTTTTTAAGAAACATTTTACAGGAGCTTTCAAATCAATTAAAAGAACCAATTTAAGTTCAATATTTATTTATTTTGATCTTTGGCTTTAATTGTGCTCGAATCGATTAATTTTAACTAATGGACAATAAATGAAATTTTCACCGGACTATCGCAAGGTTAATTTATTAGGAAATATTTTGCTCAAAAAATATCACAAATATGTCAAATGTTTTAAAAAAGTTTATTCGATATATTTGCCATTGTAAACAATAACTTTGTTATCTCGTATCCCCAATTTGATTAAAATTCATAATCATTTTGCACTAGAAGATAAATATAATATATTAACAGAAGTCTGTGCATTCAATGAATTTTATACTGTCTGTTTTGCAGATCAGAGTTATTTCGGAAAATCTTTTTCTTTCAGCTCTATATATATATATATATTTTTTTTTTTTTGCAATAAAAGAAAAATAATACAGAGGCATACATTTTAATACATATTTTTAATATCATTTGTGATTATTGAAAAATTTGTAAAAAATTATGTGCGTTAACGTTCTTAATTCTCTATACATTCGTGTAATTATAGAATTGGTGTTCGAATGCCAATAAATTCGTTTTAATCAAAATTGCAAATCCAAATTTAAATCAATATCAAATTTATTTATAATTTCTGAATTAGTTTAAAATGTCAAAAATGGTTTGTATTTTAATACATATTACTGCAACACCCACACCCACACCCATACACACACGCACACACACACACACACACACACACGCACGCACGCACAGTTTTAATAGATAAAAATGTTTATAATAACAATATTAATAATATAGTATTTTTCTTTTCTCCATTTTTTCGATTCGCTAATAGATATATATGTATATGAATATTATTTATCAACAATTATTTTGCAACTGTGTATGACAAACAAATGATAAAAACAAATTTACCGGCTTTTTATTCATCGAACAAAAATTACACAACTAGGCATTTGGATAAATAATAAATGTAATTATAGAGGCTAATTTGTTATTCTGAGCTTTATATACGTAGTACGTACGTACATGTCGCGGATTGTAACCCTCGCTAAAACATCACATTTCTTGGTATTAATCCTCCGTTTCCCATTTAACAAACATACATTCAATTAGTTACTATATACGCGTACCGCCAGAAACATTTCAAGTTAACAATAACAAATTGTTGATAGTTACACACACGCATACACGCACGTACGCACGCACACACTCAACACACACTTTCTCTCTCTCTCTCTCTTGCATTGTACAATAATTACATATAGATGGCATCAATTTGACGTATCTATACAGTATCAAAATAAATAGTTTTAATGCCATCGGTTTTGTTCTTGTGTCAATTGACTGCATCGACTTAGCTATCACGAGCGTTCTTGGGCATTCCGTAATAACGGATTTTGTACTCATCCTCAATCGATCTAAGTTACATTTTATGATCATGTATACACCTATGTCGTATGCATCAAGTTAATATCAATCGACGATCCGATTCTTTTATGCCGATTTCAATTAGTTTACATGATAGCGAAATGGTCGAGATGAATGATGAGAAGATGGAGCGGATTCATAATTCCTAGTTTATGAAGCTCACACGCATCACATCCGCTTCACACACAGTCAGTGAAGCAATCAGCGTTTGATGATATTCGTAGATTATTTATGGCAGGGATTGCTACAAGCTTGTTTTCTTGCACAGTTACTAATAATACTGTTACTTTCCGGTAACAGCTTGGAACCTGGGTAAGGAAAGACCGAACTTGGTTTCTATACCCGTGAAGATGGGCAAAGCTACTTGATAGCCGCCTATATGATCCGGGTTTGTTGATCGAATTTCATCTGCAACTCCCATAGCAGGCACCTTTTGTTCCGAGCCAGTAGGTCGACTGTAAACAATATAAATATTGTTGCAGATTTATAAATTATAATGTAAATATCTTATATCAAATGAAATTTGCAATTTTAAAAGTTTATATCAATAATAATTAGTCACACACTATCGATTCCTATCCTAAACTTTAATAATTCTAAATTATAAATTTTCTGATCAAGCTTGAAATTCCTGATCATTCATCGCATACATATTGGTTTGTGAAATTTTGTCTTGCCATTTCATTTTTATGTGCTCAATTATGAAAATGTCATGTGTTTCGTACTTATCAAATTCATAAAAATGGATTGGAAAGTAGTTATCTTTCAATTTTATATGTAAAAGCATATTTTTCACTCCTTTCAACAGCTTCCTTCACTTCGTGCTTTTTACAATTATTTACTGTCAGAGAGGAAAAGAATAGTTTCCGTCCATTTTTACAAGTGTTTTAAAGCCATCTCATTTTTTTGTTTCATCCAAATTTTTATTTACATAGCATGTAAGAAATTTTAACGTGTCATTTCTCGCTGATAATGTCACGATTCCACTATGGTGACTAGTCAAGAGACGTCTTAAAGGTCAATAATGATTATTATATAAAATTCGAATAAACATCTACTAAATCGATTTAGCTAATTATAGCCGTTAATTAACGATAAATTTACAAATATTAATTCCTAGTTGCATAATATAGTCACATGTAATTTTCTAATTTACACACATACACACAACGCGCGCACTTTTATATTTCTTGAATACTTACGATCCTCCAAAATCGACAACAAACAGTCTTTGCAGCAACTCGTACGTAAAGAGAGTGACACCAAACTGAGGTGACGATCTGAACACTCGAGCTATAAAAATAGAAAAGCATGTGATATTCAATATATACACAATTATATATATATATATATATATATATATATATATATAATAAAGGTTATTTATTTTAAATGTACACTGCTGCATATTCTTTGTGTAAATAAAGATAAGACGCTTTGATAACAAGCATGTTGCGGGGATAACTATGTTTTTTTTTTCAGATAAAACAAATACACACCTATAGAACAAACATTTAAAAAAATGATGATAATAGTTATAAATAGTAATAATATAGTTTTAATTTCTGCCATTTTATATCAAATGCGATAATATTTTTATTTATAGCGCAGTTAATTTTATGAGATATCTGTAAATAAATATTAACTACAGTTGAGAAAATGCTAGTCAATAAAGTTGAGAAAATATTAATTAATAAAAATCAATAAATCCAGACTTTAAAACATGATGCAAAATAAAGCTTACAAAAATTACATATGCTATATTCACATGTTATATATTTTTCACATACTCTTATAAATCAACAAGAGAAAGATCAGAGAAACAAAATTGGCAATTGCCCTTTTTTGAACAAATATCCCATACAATACAGTCCTCCAAAGGAATGTCCTAAAGACATCTCCAGGACGTACAAAGGATATCCTGTGTCCTAATAACGATATTTATCTTTCGAATGAAGTGTACTGTGTGGGATTTATCAATATGTTTTAATTGAATAAATGAAAGCTTAATAATGCAGCGCATTAATAAGTCAACGATTATAATTATTATTAATGCAACTGTAAATGAAATTTATGTGTCTTCTGTAAATATAATTTATAGAATATTATATCGTAATTCATTCATGGAATATTACATTATTATTTATTCAATTAAGTTAAGTTATCTACATAAATAAAGATTCTGATAACCATTCATGATTTTGTTTTTGTAAATATTTTTAGCGGTGTTAAGCGGTGTGAAGAAAAATTTATATATTAACTCTTTTTGAGAAGTGTATATTATAAATATAATTAATAAGATTGTATTGCTACTATTTTCGATGAAGATATAAAAATTTTGAAGTAGTTGTATAAACACATCGATTAATAAAAAAAATTTTTTTGCATTGAAAAAATCGATAAGTATGTCCTTAAAAAAAGTAGAGATGAACGGACTAGCGTTCTGTTCTGTGAGATCAAGTTATTTGCGTTTTATGTGCACATTTAAAGTTTAAAGGAGGTCACTTTGATCGCGATACAAGATGAAAATTTTCGATTGTCTGATAATGTATTTCCATGTAAAATTAGTCACTGAAAATGATACAATTAAAACGATCGAAACAGAGTAAAATAGTGAAAAAATACATTTTTAGTCGAAAATCGCTTAAATTTCTCTCTTTTTTGGCTTTTCTACGATTTTCTTTGTTAAATAATGATAATAAAAAAGATATGATAACTAGAGGACGGAAACAATAGAGCAATTTTTTTTTATTAAAAATGCATTTTTTTCAGTACCAATTGCTTTAATTTTGTCACTTTCAGACACCAAACAGTGAACCATTTTATATGGAAATATATCATTTTGACTTTTCAGACAATTGCAAAATTTGATCTTGAACCGCGATTGAAATGACCTCTTCTAAACTTGAAATGTGCATACAAATCTTATGCATAAATAACTTGAACCCACGTGAGACGAAACGCACGTTTATAGATTTCGTCTCCACTTTTACGGACAAATCGATTTTTTCGTACATAAAAAGAATTATTTTTACATTGTTACATGGTGTACAGAAATACACGCATATTGTATGTCCTAAAAAGATAATTCCTTTATTGACCTGCACTTTCAAAATTATAACCCGAATATATGTAAATATGATGTTTTAGGACACGTTAGATTTGATAAACATTCTGAATACAAAGGGTAAGTATGTTTATTGTAGATTGGGAGAAAACGTAAATAAAAGGAAGACGAAAACCAAGTACTTACTGATAAGTAAATCGCCGGGTCATATGGGGGAGGAAATAAGATTGAAAGATGCAGCAGGGTTGATTCCCCGCGCATGCAATCGACCAAAGCAAAATATATTACTAAATGATACTTTTAAAATTATAACGGAAAAACCATGAGAACCTCATTTTACTTTACACCTTATTAGGAATAAATAAATTATAACCGATTTAATTATTCTTTTCAAAAAGATAACTATAGATATTTAACTTGAAACAGGGAAAATATCTTCATCATCAATCAATCATTTATGGTAAAAAGAAGAAGAGACAAGAAATATTGTTATATTATGTACTTAGTTTACTTATTTCTTTTGCAACATCTTACTGATCATCATCTTTTCATCATCTTGCTGATATATAAAGTACGATATAGTAGCGTTTGTAAATTTTTTAAAGACTTGCCAATGTGCATGCAGGAAATATTAATAATTGTTTCAAGAGCCTTATTTTTGTCAATCAAATATATAGTAAAATAATATACCTGTCGCGCCCTTCCAGAATGCCCTGGCACCTTCTTCTCTGTATATTTTCCTCGCACAATCTAACAATCCGTTGTACGTAGTTTGACCTTCTCTAGCTACGACCTGAAATGAACGCGTGACAACCACCAAATTATCATAAGAATGGTAATTTTTGGTACCGCGGCAGTAATTAGCGCGAGTGAGAAATGTACCTGCAATCTCGTCTTTATCACATCCGCAGGAGTGACCAGCGCTGCTGCAGGTACACCGGCGATCGCGCCGGAAAAAAGAAGTGACAATGGCGTATTATAACCCCCTTCATCGGCCAATCGCGCTTTCGTGTGAGCATACATGGGGAAATAAATTGCGCTAAATGGCACATCTCGCAAAAAGCAGGCTCTAGCACCCTATAACAAAATTCAAATCAGTGTCACATCCTGGCTTGTGTAAGTGCAGATATACGGGAAAGACAATATGAGTCGGCATTATGATTATTGTCCTGCACTTAATTACTCACTTTGTACAATCCAAAAAGACCTAATTCCTTGACAACGGTCCACGCTTTAACTTTTGATCCTCCTGCAATCTCGCCAGCTACTTGTAGCCGAATTTTTACTATCTCCAAAGGATTAGTGAATATGACCTGCGATCCTCCAGCCTACAAAAAAAATCAGCCTTGTTTGTACAGTTTACGTTTCTCTGGTCTTCAATTAGTGAAATTTAGTGCGATAGGAATATAATGCTATAAGAGTATCCAAGTCGCTGCGTTATCTTATTGCGTTATTATCACAAAGAAAACAATAATTACATGCTTTTTTGTCTATTATATTTAGTCTTGCTCATTCAACCTATTTTGATTGTTTTAAATGGCGATTCACATTTAATCGCGTTCAATCGAAAAAGTAGTAAAGTTGAAAAGTAGTAAAAATACGAAAAAGGATCAAGAACTTACACAGGCGCCAGATACAATTTCTCCATATAGCGGTAAATTTCCATTTTTATCCATAAACTTATCCCTGACAAAATCGTTAACTGTAAGTTTAATAGCCTTTTCTGGGGCTACACCCATTAACTGAGGCATCAGACCTCGATAAAGACCGAAAAAACCTTCATGCCGAATCACCTGTCAAACGCAAAAGACCAGCTTCATGATTAACAATGCAGAGAGTGTTACATGGTGAGACTTTTCAATTCCAACCTTTTTACAACAATCAAAGCTATTTCTATACATCAGCTCGCCTATAAAAGATCCAGTCCTCTGATTCTGCATTCTAGTCTTCACCAAGTCGATAGGATATACAGCTGTAGCACCAACAGCTAAGGAAAAAATAAAATATCTTTGTTTCTTTAATGAATTATTATTAAAATTCTAATATTAAATGAATATTCGTCTAAAAACGCCTAAATGTATACTTTTCTTCTTCTTACAATTAATACTGAAAAATGTAGAACCGCACATATGTTCTATATCAAAGAAATTTGGTTTAACTCCTTATCATTTGCGTGCGCGTAATCATTTTATAATATCGATAACTTTGTATGTGGAAAAAAAAGATTAGACGAATAATATACAAATAAAGTCAGTATCAATGTAATTGATAATACATTAATATAAATGGACTTCAATTATTAGATCTTTCAAAAAGAATATATCACTTGATAAAAATATTTTTTATTTGAAATTGCATGTATCAAATTTCGATCATCTCTATTAACACATATAAATTCTTAATTTTACATTTTCAGATGCTTAGAAGACTAGGAAATAACAAGCGACATATATTCAAGTGTTAATTAGTAGAATCCGCAGAATTGAATTTTTCTCAACTTGAAGATGATATAACAAAAATAATTTTTTAAACAAACGACAGATACTTTTCCTTTTTTCTATTCTCATATTTATTATACTTCGTTATAGTGTAATGATAATGATGATAGACATGATAATGATAATAATAATAAAAATAAAACACTATCAAGCTTCAAATAGTGTATTTATACAATATAACTTTGAATAAAAAAATATTCTTATGTACGAACCTCCACCGATGGAACCAAGCGCAAATCGATACACACTTTCGAGTATTTGTACCAAAACACCACGTTCATCTGGACTCTGTAAAGTAATATTTACCTTATTAAATTAAATAATTAGATATTTAATAAGGAACGATTCAAGACCAATACAGAACGAGCGAGAAAGTACTAAATAATAATGTATATTTATTAAAATTTAATGTGTGAAACGTTCGACGACTTAATTAGGAGCCTTCATATTATCCGCTAATATTCAATTCAAAATTATTAATTACCAATCACATCCATAATCCATTTTAACATGTGGACACGTAGACATGACACAATTCTCGTCGTTAATAAGGTAATATAATCCAGTCAATATTCAAACATTAAACATTAAGTGTTGAAGGTGTAAATAGACACGAGTCTAAAGTCAATGTAAAACTAGTTCATAATTTATTCGTTGGTTTGCGAATGAATTGAGTCTGACATAAAAACGTGTGTATGCTCGAATGTACGTTCTATTAGTTATGTAGCTAGTCCAATCGAAGATATACCATTTAGTACGAAGTTTTCAACATATTATTCGGTGTCTTACTGGTATAAACATTAAATGTTTAAAAGAAATATTAAATATTTCTTTTAGTTTTCTGTAGACGGCCTATAATTTGTGTTTTGGATTTCAAAACAAAACTTTACTGATAATTTCATGTATCTATGTATTGAAATATACATATAATTACATACATATAAATATATTTTAATAAATTTTATATACCCATATGTGTATCTATTTCTAATCCTTTAAATGTACTGTGCGACACACATAAAATTATAAATAAAATTTTAAAATTTTTGAATTCTGACACAAATTCGTAGATCGATTAAAGTAGACTTTAAACAGTGCTTTCAAGAATGTTTGATTGATGTCTTTAATTTAAGAAATCTCTGATACATACCGATACTGCTTTAATCCCGGCAATACGCTTTGTAATTTGTTTGAAATATTGCTCGGGTGTAATAGCCACAAGGTCATTGTATACAATTTTTCTGAAACAAGGAATGATGCCAGCTCAGTACATATATATAGTTGTAGCAACAAAGCATATGAAAAGAAGGCTACAAGTACAGATAAAAGAAGGTATAGCGCTGTTTGAAGCAGTACTATTTATTATAAATAGAGCCCTGCCCCTGAATATTATTCATCATGTATCCTTAGATCGTATCTGTCTTAATACAGGATAAAGAATCGATTAGTATGCTCATGGCGTGTAAATATTTGTATTACCACCGTTCTAAGACAGATATTGAAGAAAGTAGATGAGGATAAAAGTATTGTTAAAAAACACATGTATAGTATACACATATACACATGCGCGCGCGCGAGCGTGCATGCGTGTGTGCGTGTATGTGTGCGCGCGTACGCGTCCGCTCATACATACACATAGGATATATTCATAACACGTGATGGTCTGTAATACAAAGACGCACCCAAGCCACGAATCTGCTTCGTCATCTTCCGTAGGTCTGATCCAGGCAGCGTAAACACGTAAATAAATGTTTTCAATATACGAAATATGTCTCAATATTATTTAAATATTAGACAATAATATATAGTTAGGCATTGTAGATACATATAGTGAGTTTGGCTATTAGGAATGAACTGCTCTGTAAAATAGTGTCAACTTTCATTGCCAAGAACGAGACATACTTGATTGATTTGGATGATGACGATGTGCTTGATGGTGCAACAATAGTTTTACGTGACTTATTTTCTTTATGTATTTGTCTTGTTGACCAGAGCTCTTGAATAGCTCTTTAATTAATAAACTCTCTTAACATTTTGTTAAGAGATCAATGTTAAAGCGACTGCTCCATTCCATGTAATATTTCCTCAATCAATTAACAAACAGAAAAATTCTATTGTCGATTTCAAAGTCAAATCGGAAATACTCACCCAGTTTGATGAAGTAAATCGCAAAGATGAAACAAAATGTCCACTTCCAAGGGGGTTATCTGGGACATCATTTGTGCAGAATAAAGAAATTCCTCTATCATAAAAAAATATTAATTAATATTAAATAATAAAATCTATTAAATATCTATTTAATTGATCTATAGATATTTGCATACTAAATATGTATGGATGAAAATTAAGCGTAAAAGTGCTGTTGATTAATGAAACATATTCACTACTACACTGATTATTAAAATTAAACATATTTTTTTTGTTTTCTCATAATTTCTACATCAACAGCAAGAAAAAAGAAATTCAATATATATATATATATCTATTTACACATTTTCATTTAGAATACATTACCTTTGGTAACTTCTTGGTATCTATGACCATTGGTCGCATTTAAATAGATACGTTTAATAAGCTCCATATTATTTAAGAGAGAATTGAATGCCATAAAGTAAGGAAAACTGACTTTTCGCCCGCTTTGACCGGCACCAACTGCCTGTGTGATGTATAAAAATGAAGTTCATTAATTCAGTACCACATGCCAAGTGTTTAAATAAGTTTCAATACTATCTTATATTAAAATATAACTCAAAATTGAATATTATTATTAACTTGCAATTAACGAATGCTCCATACAAACACATTAAACATATATAACTTAAATAATTTGTCCACATTTTCATACATATTGTAATTATAGAATGTAGTATAAAAAAATTCAGTTGTCAAGTTACAAAATCTTCTAAATATTCTAGATAATCCAAATAATACTTACAGCAATTAGATTATCCTTTACATCTCTTGTGAGTAAGTGACTCTTAATACTGAGCATGATGTCTTGAAAATCTAACGCAGAAATGAAACCCGCGCCATCCTTATCAAATTTCTTAAAGGCTTCGGTTGCATATTCTTCATGAAAATCCTAAAGACAAGCATTATTAGTAAAAATTACCTTAGCTTCAATCAAATCAATTTGTAATCGTTATCTTAAAATTATTATTATTTTATATATAAGGAAACAAATTTTTTCGTAAAACATATGAAAAATATTTTGAAATAAGAAGCGTCACTTTATGACTTTTCGAGATACCTCAGTTGAGTTGTATATATGTATATTATATGTCACTGTGAAAGACAAAATAAACGTACAGCACTATATACGTATGTATACGTATTTCATAATCATTGTCATTCGTTACGACACACTTGGCTTATTTCCTAAACAAAAATAACAAGCAAATCCGCAATCAAGCGCAGCGCAATACAATATGATACTTACATGCAAAAACTGACTAAACTCTGCATAGCTGATCAGTCTTTTCTTATCCTTTCCAAAGTAGAGTTTGATAAAACTGCTGTCCATATTAAAGGGCATCTTCTGATGCAGTACAGTTTTCTGCATCACCTCAGCGAACTCGTCTGTAAATTGACAATATACATCCATATAAAAGACACATAAATTATTTCAAAAAGAGAAACAATATTTCCGTCGTCCTTACCAAATGCAACCATTCCATTTCCATTAGTATCAAAGAGTTGAAAAGCTGTTTTATATAGAGCATCTGGTACACAGAGAAGACCTTCAAATGCTTGAAATTCGGCAAATGATATGAGTCTGAAACAATGTTAAAATAAATTTCTCCATTGTAAAAAATGTTCTTATGAAATGCTGTTTCATAAATTAGCTATAATTTCTTTATAAACACACACACACACACACCACACACACACACACGCGCGCGCGCGCACGCACAAAATACAGAAAACTTTTTCAAGACTTGCGGAATTTTAAGAAAAAAAATGATATTTGTATTATCTAATTCATAACATTTAAAAGATATTATACAATGAACAACAACGTGATCTTTTTTAAACACGCTGTCAGTAAACTTACCCATCTTTGCTGGTATCGACGATACCAGCAAGTAAATTGACAGAATCGGGATTATAATCGGCATCTGTGTAAAGACCAAGATAACTGCGAACGAAGTCAGACGCAGTCATGAATCTCTCGCCATTTTTTTCCTGCGAGGCGTACTATAATTTCACACACAAAAAAAAAGAAAGAATTACTATATGTATATTTGCAGATATTAATAACAGTTTAAAAAGTTTATTACAAGTAATCAAAAAGTTAATTCCATGCAAAAGTTTAAAAAAAAAATCCCCAAAAATAAGGATAAAAAAATTATATCACAAATTATATCACGAAGAAAAAATTATATCACAAATTGAATTTTAATAATGTAAAAATGTTGTAAATATATATTAGATTTTCAATAAATTTAATATACTTTTTCAAAACTAGAACGACAAAATATGCTCATTGTCGGAGAAATGCGCATAAAATGAGAGAAAAAGAAGAAATATTTAATAAAAAATAAAAGCAATTTTTTAAATTATTAAAAATTATATGTATTTTTGTAAAAATAACACTGAAAGTTTAAGAATATTTCTAATAATTTCAAGCACTTTCTGTTTATTTACCTGGTTAAAAATTTCATGGAGGCGTTCTGTATTTGCACGCTTTAAATATCCGGAACCCTGTAATACGACATATAAAGAATGAATATATCAATATTTAATGTTTCTTGTTATTGTTTAAAATATGTATATGTTTTAAAAGTATAAAATTGTATAATATATGTATAATATATGTATCAATATTTAATGTTTCTTGTTGTTTAAAATATGTATATGTTTTAAAAATATAAAATTGTATAATATATGTATATAGTCCCATCATCCTTAGAAGGGCTTTTATAGAATGTTGCTATTCCGGCTATTATTGTAGAAGTTTCAGTAATCGCAGAATTTAAAGCGGACAGATGATTAGCCAATCGCGCAAAACTATATACTATAAGAAAGAAAGAGCCGATAGTATTATTAAATTAACACAATTGATACAATTGTATAAAAAGTTTTCGTCGTTCATTATAAATAGTACTGAATAAATTACACAGTAAAGATCAAATTTTTTTTAAGGTAAACATTTTGTATACCTAAGATCGGTTTTGTAATCTCTTTTTTCTCCTTCGCTCTCTAATTAATTTTTGTTTTAATATCGTTTGCAAAGCATGAGAATTATTCGAGAGATCAATCACTATATTAAACACTTCTTTAAAAATATATTAAGGCAGTACAATACTAGCAATACATTAGCAATATTTGACAATATTGTGCGCAATAGGCAGTACATGAAGTAATAGATCGCAGTATTACTGACATGAAAACAATACTAGCAATACAATAGCAATGCTAGCAATAAAGTATGTTGTATTGCCATAATTAGCAATCACTGTACATTTTTTTAGTAGTAATTTGTGTGACCCTTTGGAATTATTCAAAATTTATGTATGTATGTATTATATATATTGAATAATTCCAAGGAGTCAACTACTACTAAAAAAATGTATAAAAATGTAAATGTAAATATATATATATATATAAAAGCAACTCTGGCAATTAGCAATTGATAATATATAAAAAAAAATATTAATGCTTGGAGTATTTAATATAATCACATCAGAGACGTCATTAATACATTTGCTTTGCGGATAGATAATTTTTCAAGGTAGATACGCATAATAAAAAGAATGCTCCTCGTTGTAAATAGTATAAATAGGTATAAATGAAAAGAGAGCGAGTCTATGTAAAAACTAAATATAAAACTTTTTGTCCAAAGAGTCATTTTCGATTATAAATAACATTTAAAAATCTATCTGTCTTTTCCTTCCATTTTTGCAAAATAAAAATGTATGTAATATTTTCTATTTAAAATGAAGATAATGTAATATTTTATAAATGTTTAGTTTGTTACTATACTTTATGGGTATTTCTTGTTGTTACATACAACATAGAAACTGTTGTTGTAATTGTCAGTTAATGTAATAAGAACAAACAGAAAAAATTCCCGCGTATTCAAAAAGCGACAGGCGGAATTATATGCATATCCGATAAACAAATTATATATTTTATTTTAATTTTTTGGACTAATAAAGATTAAAAACAACTAAATATAATTAGTTGTAAATCGGGAATTTCAATAGACTAAAACAAAGAGACTTTCAAAAAGTCTTTGTTAAGATACGTTATTCAATTATAATATGCATTCATAAAAAAGAAGATAACCGAGCTTAAATACTTATTCATTTTTAGAACTTCGAAATTGATTTTCTTTTAAGAACAAATTAAATTATATTAAAAATATTTTTTACGCAATTTTTATTCGCGTATAAATTTGTACTTTTCCAATCTTATTATTAATAATAAACTATTTATAATTGGTAATCTTTGTACAGCTAATATATTTAATAAGCGATCTCAAAAAGATGTTGCAAAATTAAATTTAAAAAAGCTGTCTCTTTTACGAATAAATGATTCATTGTAGAAAATACTTTATTTCACATATAGATAAAACGGATTTTCATTGTGTGTGTGTGTGTGTGTGTGTGTGTGTGTGTGTGTGTGTGTGGTGTGTGTGTGATGTTGTGTATTATTTTTATTAAATAATTATTCCTCATGTGCTAGATATTTGTATATAGCACACACATTTGTATGTAGGAAATTTTTCATTATTTATATTAGTATTATTAATCAAAAATAGAAATATTAAATTTCCTGATATAAATTTCCTCTTGAAGTAATGCACGACTGTAGATATTAAAAGTCGCAATCATTTTACGTACAATCATCATTAAAAAATAGCGCGAAAAAGATGACAATTAAGAAAATTTACTAAAAAATTTTGAAAACCTGCTTTTTGTCTGTAATTTATCGTAGAACTGTTCATGTGTGTCCCGAGTTGCACTTTGCGATTTTAGCTACCTTTATATGTAGTACACGTGTACTACATATGATTTATGTAAGACGTTTGAGAATTTGTGATATAGAAAAAGATAATGAACGACCAATGCAGGAGTTGCGTGAGCATCACGTGGGTTTGCCAACGTAATAAAAACGATAACCTATCTGTACATGAGGTCGCCTGCCTTCTCTTCTTCCTTCTTGATGGAAGATTTGGAAATCAAGAGCATGCAACATTGACAGAAGAACCGAAGACACAAAATCATTCAATATTAAAAGCACCATAGAGAAAAAAAACCGATTAAAATCAAAGCGTAAATTTAATATAATATTTAAGTCAATTATGATTGTTGACACAATGATTGCAAGAACGCTACAACTGTTTCGATCCTCTTTAGTTTTACTGTTCGTATAAAATTCAGGCATGTTCCGTAATTAAAATGTAATCGTGACGTCAATCGTAACTCAATTACACGATATAATAGCTCATGTTCATTTTGGAATTAAGAAAGCAAATTTGCAATCGAAGGGCTGGTATTACACATATTTATACTTGTACTTGAAAATTTGTAACAAATTTAAAAGATTATAAGAAATTTGCGTAGTACGAAAAAAATTATACTCTTTAATATCATTAATATTTGCTTAATTTGATCATTTGTATTTGAATATCTCTGTTGCCACACATACTAGCTGTATATGATACATAGAAAATAAATAAGGAAAAATTATAATATAGACCAAATAAATTTCTTACACATATTTTTCCCGTACTACAAATATCAACGGAAATAATATTTCTGACGATCAAATTAGAAACATCCCGCGTACATAATACATCAATAGAGATAACGTTTGAAAAAATTAAAGCAGAAAGATCGAAATGAGTCCTTTTCTCGCCTTGTACTTAATTTACCGCTGTTCAACATTACGTATGTTTTAAAACCGAGGTAACGATTATCTTCTTTAAACAAACACACGTACTCTCGTAGTCGGCATATTGCTACTGCTATTGCCGTTGCTGCTGCTGCTTAACAATAAGTTAAACTGAAACTCCACTTGTTCGTTATCGACGATGGCCGGCCAGAGACAACATCGGGCGAGGCGAGGTTACGTACAGTGAAAAAGTTGGTACGCGCGCAAGCACACGTGCACGTACTACACACTTGTTTGCTGCAGGTATCTCAATTATCTCAAATGCTTTAGCATGCGTTAAAACGTATGTACATGTGCCATGCAGAAGCAACGAGTAACGAGAATGCGACAGCACCGATTGTGATATGAGGGACGCGATTATACTACACAAACGTCAGTAGTCACGAGGAGACTGAATGTTAACTGCTGAGCGCTGATACGGGAGAGAGGAGATGGACATTTCTATCCCCTCTTCGTTGATTTTGTCTCTTATGTCTCGTTCTCGCTCGTTGTTCCATGCTGGATTGATATCTCTTATTTTTTAGTATGTTAATGTATTTCTAAGAGAAATGGGTGGGGAATGCACGTTATCTCGATATAAAAGTGCACGTGAAATTAATTGCAAATAATGCAGTTTCCTTCTACACTTATATTATTAAAATTTGTGCGCGTTTCAATTCAACAATTCAACGTTTGTATTAATTTAAAAAAAAAAACATATACCGCGCACAAAATTTTTCAAGTTCTACTTAACTTAAATAAGGAAAGACACTTTGTATATTTCTTGTTATTTATTTTGTTTTATTATTTTAAGGAACGTAGAGACGTAAGAAATTCCAATAAATTCCATTAGCGATCTTCTTCGAGAAGATTGCATAGAGAGATTTATATATTATTAGATATTATTTTCAATAACTTGGGGAGATGTTGCTGATAGCAGTGCTCAAGTTATTTCTTATTAGTTATTAGTTACTGTTTATTAAATCCATCTAAAAGATTTGATGCAAAAATCATAATTATCTCATACATATGACACTAAAAATTTTTAATGGGATAATATTCCATATGATAGAAACAAAAGTACACAAAACGTAAATTTAATTTTAAGATTAACTAAGGATAAATCGCTGTCGTCTCTTGAGAATAAAAATTTTTAAATAATAACAATAAGCAAACTTCAAAATAAATCCAGTCCTCCAAAGTAACGAAAATTGCAAAGAGAGGAAGAAGATTACAACTGATCCTGAAAATACACAATTCCTACGAAAATTGTAACTGTAACGAAACCAATAAGAAAGCCAAGGTCCACATAGAACAATATGATAGTAATAAGGATAATAATTTTAAGTAACATATATTTTTCTATTTTCGTTACCTTTCTTCTAACAATTAATTAACAATTAATTGAAATGTTCAATTAAATAATATAATATAGGACTAATGAAAATGTGTGCAGACCTCGTTGGTTTCTCCATTCTTCTTCTTCTGCATCATCTTTTTTCCCTTCATATATATATATATATATTCCAAAAAAGCAACAATTTAATTGTATATATACAATTAAATTATTGCTTTTTTGGAAATATTTTTATATCAAACATACTCCACTTTAAAACTATATATACATAAGTATGTTTATCAAAAGATAATTTTTCACATACGTCTTTTGCGTTTGTCACGCATACAATACTGCAGTTATTGTAATTATAAATATAAGAAATAAAATTATAGAAACAATGACATTGTTCTTAAATAAAAAAAATAGAGATCTAAAACTGATAAATTATACGTCATAAAAAATGTACGTAATACTTCAATTTTTCTCTTTAACTTGGAAAATATGGCATGTAACATCACTCCAAATAATCGCTTATAAGTCACTATCGTATTACAGACGAGATTAGACATTTCTTTAAAACAAACAACCCGAAATTTAAACTAACAATAGGGTCAGAACATTCAAAGTTGTCGTTAACTTTAGAGGATGCAATGACACTAGATGATAAGATAGAAATTTTGTAATTTTGAAAAACCTATTTAATATCGAAAGATTAAGTAAGTATATATGTTCAGATAACTCGAATCATACTCGAATACTCGTCAATCACTATCTTGATGTAGTAACTTTGCTGTATAATTGTGACAAAAGCAACATCGTAAATTTAAATTCATCGAAGCAACATTTAAAGGCACCAGACCGTTGTCACTTATTAATAGATCACTAATCGTATTTTAATTATACGATGTATAATAACGAAAAAATGATCATCCCCCCTCAAATCAGTTGAGTTACTTGAATCACTGTCTAGATCTTACTGAATTAACCCAGAAGCGATTCGTCGCGAAAAGCTCGCGATGCAACTGTCGTGAGAGAGAGAGAGAGGTGGTCTGTGGCACCAGCCCCGTAGGTTCCTCGACCTGTTTAAATGACCGCAAAATTGTCTAGGAAGACTAGATATAACAACCTAGATTACAGTATGTCATGGTAGAGGCGAACCTACTAGTGACTATAATACATAAGTGAGATTAAATAATCAGTAGAGAATGATTAATTGCGAGTCTATTTTGAATTTTTTCTCATTTTAGTGTGATTCAATACTCGTTTTCATCATTTAATATCATAGAAAATATGGATTATATTGTTTGGTGGGTTTCATAGCTTTGTACTATATGTACTAGTAACTTGTGCGAAAAACGCGCATACGAGTTGGCCTATTCATTTTTATCGAGTTTATGCATTATAAATATGACAGTAAAGATTTAAATGTTATTGTGAAAAGTTTTGATCTCTTGTTGTCTTATTTATTTCTATTTATTATTAACTATTGTTACAAAGCAAAACGACAAGTACCTAGAAAATATTTTTCTCGCAAACGCGTATATCAAGATAACATCTATACTCTATAGCAAGAAAGAAGACAAACATAAGAGAGATGTTTAAAAACATGAGATAAATCTAATTTCTTCTTAGAAAAATAAACAATCATTTATTTGTACTTAAATATATTTTTCAATTAATAAATCAGTTTTCTTATCAATGTATATTTTTATCTAAATTTCTTTTTTGTTATCAGCAACATTATAAAGTTAATTCAGAAATATGCAAAATCACAAAAGAATTATTAGCAATAATAATATTTTTCAATAAATTTTAGATAGATATATCTGATATATATTCAGTTGTACTCATAACTCACACAAGTATGGATATTTTTCGTAGAATGCAAAAGTATGCATACGTATACAAATAAGGTGATATTTCGTTTCGATCATACCTCATTAAAATATTTAATCTAGTGATTGCAATATTACAGATCCTTCACGTATGAATAAGAAAAACGATGCACGTTTAAAATGTTGCGACATAAATTGCAATTTAAGAACTGTTTGTAATTATACCTATAAAATAAGTATTGGAATTATATGTACAAGAATAATTATGATTGATTTTGACATTTCAGTTTAAAAAATAAAAGTTTCTTAAGCATTCTAGTTTTAAATAATTATTTTTGGGACTAAAATTCTCTAAATTCTCTACATTCTACCTTTTATTTGTAAAATTAACCAATACAGATCGCTCGGCCTTAGCCTGTTTCTACTATACTATTTTCATCCGACTGAGACACGAGAGGAGGGAAAAAATAAAATCGTAAGATGGAGAAATGAGAATATTAATATGTCACTCGGCCTACGTTCAATGCAATAATATGCGATATCGTACAAAACAAATGTATTTGTAAAACCAATGTGCTAAATATAATCATTACTGTTTATTTTAATCAGAAAAAATCAAAGCGTTATCAAAATTTTGTTCCAATAATGAAACGATTATATAAGACCAATGGAATAATATTTCAATAATGAAATGGTTATAAGACTAAAATAAAACCAAAATTGAAAAAGAAAATGTTCAACATTTCTTTCGTAATATTTTGCAATATGTTATATGAATTGTTAATTATATATATTGTTAATACTGAAATCATTGATATTGAAATGCTAATGTATATGATACATTTAAATTTCGTCTTAATAAGCACAATTAAAAACACTAATGGTACATATATCGAGATTGTAAGACTACTTATATTTGCAAATTGCACGCAATTAGTGAATGAGCCCTGTTGTCTGCACACAACTTATGTAATGTAATTCGGGAATTAATAGACAGTTTAAAATTGGAACGTCTTAAATATCGCGAGCACCTGAGTATTTTGAGCTTAGTGTGTAGTGTTCCACTAAAATTTCAAGCTTTGCAGGAAGTTACATAATTGTTATTAATAAAATTTCTATTATTTACATTTGTGTGTTACTTTTTCTGCTACCAAATGATCAGTTGTTCATATGCGAAAGTTTTTGACTTTCAAAAGCAGTGATAAGATTTAAAAGTTTATTTAGTATAGAAATCGAGGTTAACTGATATTAGAACTCTGCAGGAGTCCCGCAACTGCATGAATTTAATGCAATTTAAGTATAGTAGAAAATAAATTAGATGTATGTAGCACATTCACAAAGATACGTGATATAATTACTTTCCTTTCCTTGCGTTATAAAAGTAATTTTCTGTTGAATGTTCGAACACTAAAAGAAAATATAAATAACATATATATGAATAGCAATTAATTTTACGATAAATGTCACATTACTTTATAGATGATAGTAAAAGATTTAATTATATGGAGGAATTTTATTTCAAATGTAGTATTGTTGTGAAAAATTATTTTCAACAATTTTTATAAAATAGAAGTGATATCTATAAGTTTTATAACTCTATAAGATAAAATATCTATAAATTTCCTATTAGATATTTTTGCAAAACTCAGCAGTACCATTGCTCAGCAGGAAAAAAAGTATTTGTTATTTCAAAACAAAATAAAATTTTGAATCTATAATCTTTTTCCATTTTTGAGAGAAGTAAAAAAACATTCAAAGCGTGGCCATTTATAATAAGACTTTTATTGTAAAACATCAAGAGATTATAATAAAGTGTAATTAAAAAATTTTCGATTTTCTTGTAAAAAAGGGGACTTGTCTAAAAAGATATCTGGAGATTTGCCTGCAATAAATAAATTATTACAAATAAAATATATTGTAAAATTTAAGATACCTTCAAACTGAACTATCAATAAATTATCCATACTGATCTGTATACCGCAAATTTATAAATCACATTCGATTTGATAAAAACCCATCATCATATTTAGGATATTTAGGCACAAATGTATTTTAATGTAGTCACTGGTAATTCATAGGACGTAAGTACACTGCACAAGTCAAACGGATTAACGAGATCGAGAGTGAGGGTTGCGGCTCCCGATTGTCAGTCCCGGTGACCTCGAAATCAAGTCGGCCTCGTCGAGAGACGCTAGGATCGATATTCGCATTGCCATATTTGTTCTAATACGATGCAGATATCATACGACCGTTTCCACCTTTTCATCACATTAAACCACAACGTAAAGCATAACGTCACATAATGCATACGATTGTCCAGGTGTAAATTTATAAGCCAAAAAAGAAACAGAAGTTGTTGGTTGATTTCACATGCTTCTAGTGTTTATTTTTCATAGTTCCGAAAAGCCGTAAGTATTTAACAAGTCAAGAAATTGGGTGCAAAATTAAACAATAATGTTTCTTAATATTACATCTTACAGCTGATATTTACAATAATACATCACCAACATAAAACAAAACACAATATATACATTAATATTTATTATAATTTAAATCACAGATAAGATAAAAATATTTTTACTTATTTGTTATTGTTATGTTTTATTTAATTATTTATTTATTATGTTTCAAGAAATTTTCCAGCTTAAGTTATTTAAAGGACAAACGAACACATACGCTAAACTATATATATATATATGTACGTATGTATGTATACGTTTGCTTACTTGACAAAATGTTATCTATTAAAAAAAAAGCATATACTTTAACCTGCATCTTTTGAAAAGAAAAAATAAAAAAAATAAAATACAACAAATACAAATAAATAAATTTCAATTCTAACAGATGAAAACACAAACTAGGTATTCCATAAATTCTTAAATAGTTTTAAATATGTATCATTTAATATTATGAATCTTTACGCATTTCTTAGAAATATTTAACCGCGATGTAAAAAAGAACAAGGAAACTACCCTTTACGTTCTTAGCCACAGGCACACAGAAACGTGTTCGCAACATACGCATTTGCATACGCACAATCATATATATACAACTTATCCGTTTTAACTCGTAATGAAAGAAATCATAAACTAAACTTACCCACCTCTTGGCAGGATGCTTGAACGATAAGCGAATCCTTCAACATTCCCAGGAAGAAGTTTACCTCGAACCTTTCTGTTACGAATGATGAACGGACCTCGAAGGAGAAACGGAAGCACCACAGAAATTAGAGACGGTGCCAAAATCACGAATAATTCTGTTAAGAATACACTATTTTCACTCATACGTTTAACAGGCACTGTCGAGGGTGGTAACTACACGCGACCGATGGAACAAGATCGCTGAACGTTGTTTCACGGCGAAACATTTACTTGCTTTAAATGCGATATATCAAGCAGAAGCAGGTACCGTATAACCAGTAGAACACATAGCGCCATCTTGTATCATACTGGGTGCATTTGTTTATGAAGATGTCGTTCGTTTACTCCACCAGAGAGAAGCCTGTAAACTACCGCCATTACATCCACTTTTGAAAGGGAACAACGTGGCAACATCATTTTCTGACACCGTCGATAAAATCATAGGCGGAGAGAATGGATGTGGTTCGAATTGGGACAACATCCAGAGTTATGCCGCAGATTTCAAGATTACGTTTACACGGATTATTTACGTGAAATCTACATGATGTTTATAAGGTCTTTTTGCTACGTAAACAATCTAGACTTGTAAATTATGTAGACTATTGTAAATTGCAGTATCACTATAAATATACAATACGATATAATAAAAGAATTAAATTATAAAGCAGTCTCTATCCACAACAGAAATGTCCAAAATATATCTAAAAACAGGCTAAAGATACCACGCCATTTTTAGAATCTTCTTGATGTATTTTGAACAATAATTTAATTACGAGATTAAGATAAAAAATGTAACCAGAAAAGATTTCTTACGCAAACGGTAGTTTTTTTACGTATAAATATATTTAGGCCTACTAAACTACCGTTCGAGCCATTTTTTTTTAAATTCTAGTAGAGCCAAAAATGATATGTAGCATTTGTGGTTTAACACGTGACAACATATACATGCCAGGAGCAAGTAGAAAAAAGGCCGATTGGATTGATGCGTCGGAAATCACCCTTACGGCCAATAAACAATCCCTAGTGTCACATAAAGAATTCCAACAGCGTCAAAAACGATTTGTAACATTTGCGCTTTGGCACACGACAACATATTCATGCCGATAGCCGGTGAAAAAAAAGCCAATTGGATTGATGTTTCGGAAGGCACCCTTACGGCCGATAAACTACCCCGAGTGCCACTTAAAGATTTCTAACAGCGCCAAAAATGATTTGTAACATTTGCGCTTTGGAACACGACAACATATTCATGCCGAGAGCTTGTGAACAAAAGGCCGATTGGATTGATGTTTCGGAAAGCACCCTTACGGCCAATAAACAACCCCTAATGCCGATTAAAAATTTCAAACAGCGCCAAAAATGATTTGTAACATTTGCGCTTTGACACACGACAACATATTCATGCCGAGAGCGGGTGAAAAAAAGGCCGATTGGTTTGAAGTTTCGGAAGGCACCCTTACGGCCGATAAACTATCCCTCTTGAAACTTAAAAATTTCTAATAGCGCCAAAAATGATTTGTAAGGGTTATTGTAATTGGAGAGGAACTTTATCAAGGTGGCATTTTTTATGGATAGAGGACGACCCCCTCTATCACCTCCCACAAATCAAAGTGTCGTAGCTATCTTAGTTCGCCCTGGGGACTTTTTTAAAAATTTATCGGAAGAGCACA
>NW_012028714.1:61107-72916 GCF_000956235.1 Wasmannia auropunctata | reverse complement strand
ATCTTCAAAAATTAATATCTTGTTAACGATTGCGAATTTTGCAAAATGGTAGAGGACTTTTCTGTTTAGTTTAGTCTGTTCTATCTACCTATGAACGGTGATACACCTATTATGAGACACCCTGTATATGTTACACATATTATACGCACATTAGTGCAAAGTTTTAATTCGTCGTGCACGACATTCATATTATAGTGATCGAGATGAATCAGTTCACACACATGAGAGTTCATATAAGATAATTTCACCCTTATGATTTGTTGTCATGGCAATATTGATTTACGATCTCAAAAAAGAACATTTGAAATATAATTGCATTATTCTCTTTGAACGGTTCTCGTGCATTACTCACATATTAATTCTAATAACTCACATGTGAATCGCGACTCAGGAATATTTGTATATTTCCCAAGGCGTTGTCGCGATCCATCTCGATCAGCCTCAGGACGACTACGAAAAGCATCCCTAAGCGTTGGCAAAAAGATCCAGAGCATAATCAGAGCTTCTAGGCGTTATCGCAATACGTTTCAAATGTAACGAGACAAAGTGAGTAATAATATTTTAAAAGTTGTTAAGTGTTCTCAAAACGTTGTAACAAAGTTTAATAAACATATTGTGTTAATACGAAAAGTGCAGTGAAATATTAAGTTATTTCATTTGAATCACGAAACAGACATCCAACGGAGACAATTGGCGAAGGGGTTGACAACGACGTCTTTGGTAATGAAATTGAAATCATTGAGGGTGTACGCAATCATTTACAAATTGCTTCATCGAATATACATATAGCTGAAACAAATTTAAATTATTATATGAAAGAAAAATTTAAAGAAAGAAGAAAGTAAGTAATATTTGTTAAATTATACGTAATACAGGGTGTATAATGATAATTATTAATGTATAATATATTAATAAATTAAATTAAATTAATCAGCGATGGCAGAAATGAGCCAATTGAAGCAGTCTCTACACAGGATCCTGGACCTTCCAATCTTTAAGTACAAGATCAAAGAACTTGCAGGAAATGAACGAATTAAACGGTACATTATCGGAACATAATGAAACAAACCCTGATGTTAATGATCCTATTCAGTAAGTTTGTTTCTATAATGAAAATAAGCAAATTTCAAGAAAGAGCAACTTTGTTAAAAATTATCGACAAAATTGCTCTATCGTAAAATTTGCTTATTTTTAAAGAAACAGGTGAACCTTTAATTTTTTATGTGTATTTTCTAATATACTTCTTAAATATTTCTACTTAGATAGCCAATAATTCGGCGAACTGACGAAGGAGGTGACTACGAGGACGCTAGTTCAGATACTTTTGATAATGATATTGAGAATGTATGTCAAAAATTACAAACAGCTGATAATTGTATTAAGAATGCATGTCAAACATTACAAGCAGCTGAAACAAATTTAAATGAAATGAAGGGAAAATATGTAAAAAAAAAAGTAAGTGATACTTGTTAAATTATACATAATACAGGGTGTATAATGATAATTATTAATGTATAATATATTAATAATTTAAATTAAATTAAGCAGTGATGGCAGAAATGAGCCAATTGAAGCAGTCTCTACACAGGATCCTGGACCTTCCAATCTTTAAGTACAACAATTGGAGCATTTTCAAATAAATCATGATGACATCATGCCAAACCACAGTAATGAAGAAACGATAAATTACATAAATTCAGCTATGGACCAATTAATGGAAGAGTAAGTCATTATTTTATATAATATATTAATTTAATGAATTTTACGCGGATGATATGCCCCGACATATTTGTGTTAGGGAAACGCTCCTGAAACATTGCGTTAGGCGAGTGCGCGGCGGCTCATCCGCCGAGTCTCGAGCGGTAGGGAAAAAAATAAAAAAATTAAAAAAAATAAATAAATAAAAAATTGCATCATTTTTTGCATCCCCTCTAAAATTATTTAAAAAGTCATATTTAAAAAATTATAGTAAATAAAAATATTAAAAGGGATGGCAAAATCCTCTTTACACAAAAGGACCTTATATATCAGCAGCGGCCCTGCTTATTTGCTTCCAGAATTCATGCAATGCCACTAATAGTTAATTCTCTCTGCAAATCGTCCTTGTCTTTTTCGATATTTTTTATGAAGACGTTCATCTTTCATATTTTATGGGGCCGATTTTTTTACTTCTATTAACATCAATACAAAGTATGATATAATATTTTTCATTAAAAATTTTTGCAGTTATTAATGCTGCTAATTCGGTGATTTTCCGAGCACTATACAGGTGTCCCATTTTAATTTCCCTAGGCAAATATTTCGAAAAATATGCAAAACACGAAAAAATTGTTTTAAAAGTTATAGGATATGAAAGAGGACAAATAATGATAAAATCAATTTTAAAAAAAAGTTTTTCTCAAGGTCATGGAAATCCTACTTTTTTAAACAGAATGGCATGATTTTTTTTTATATTATATGATTTCTCTAATTATTCTATAAAAGTATTAAGATAAAGTTATTGAAAAATCAGTACTTTATATTTACTTTTTATCATGCCATATTTCGACACGAAATATGAAATATCTCGTAAACGAATTGATTTTTTGATAAATGTACCTTGATGTTTTTATGTACAAAATAATGGTGTAAAGTAAACATACAGATTTTTTGAAAAAAATATGTAGGGGCCGAGGACGGAGCTATTCAGAACCCGGGGCAACTCGGAACCCTTATATCTCAAATACTGCATTACCGAATATCAAACTGGATTTTACCTATAAGTTGCGCTTTTTTAGTCTGATATTTATGGTTATAATGATTATATGACGCTTACATTCGGTAATGCAGTATTCGAGATATAGCGACGGTTCCGAGTTGCTCCGGGTTCCGAATAGCCTTGTCCTCCCCTAAATATTACTTTTTTTTAAACAACTGTCTGTTTTCTTTACACCATTATTTTGTACATAAAAATGTACATTTATCAAGAAATCAGTTACATCTTATCAATTGATACATCTTATTCTATGTATAAAAATATTAAATATTGTACAATCAGGAAATCAAATAATTTATGAGATATTTCATATTTTATGTCAAAATATGGCATGAATAAAGTATGAAAGTATTTCGTAAAATATTGATTTTTTGATAACTTCTCCTTAATACTTTTTTTATACGCAGAATAATTAGAGGAATTATGTTATTTAATAAAAATCATCCATAAATCTCATTCCATTTAAAAAAGTGGAGCGACCTTCACTTTCGAAATACTTTAATGCTTTATCCATGTAACCTTGAAAAATTAATTTTTTTGTGAAATCGATTTTGAAATCATTAATTGTGCTTCTTCATATCCTACAACTTTAATCTAAAACATTTTTTCTTACGTATTTTTCGAGATATTTGCCTGAGGAAATTAAAATAAGACATCCTGTATATGTGTTTATAAGAGCCATCTGCCAAATAGCGACATTGAAACTTTCATTCTGGTTTTGTAAAATCTTTCAAATATTTTTTGAACGAATTACGACTTGTTTAAATTTTTATAAATAGATCAAATAACTTTTATATCTTTGGAAATTTCTAAAAATTTGTGATTATATGTTGCTAGGTAGTCATTTGCTATCTCGGTTTTAAGCCGTCTCTCTGTCTAATTTTCTACCTGCGCGCGAGCTCGAAAAAGATCGCATAACTTTCTGTGAATATTTAGAATTTTAAGAACACATTTTCCATACATTACACTTCAAATCCAAATGTGTAAATCTGTAGTTACTTTTTACGCATTTATACGCGTGTTATATTTTTATACATTTTATCTCTGTTTTACACAGTTAAATGCATATTTTTACACGCTTAATTTTACAATAATTTGTGTAAGCGTGTAAAAAATATGCATTTAACTGTGTAAAACACAGATAAAATGTGTAAAAATTTAGACATACACACTTGGATTTGCAGTGTAAACTTTCAAAGAGTGAAAAAATTTTTCGTTGGTTTTTTCAGCGTTTCAAAATTTTTCGATTATTTCAATGAGATCTTTTAAATACAACTTTAAAAAGTCATAAAGCCAATCACAGAGTCGTATTAACATTTTAAGGTATTATTTACGACAATCTTAAAATAAGAACCGACTACCGGTCTAAGTTTCTAACAATAATATAATTTTTTAAATTGAGACACAAAATTGAAGGATTTGCGCAACAATGAGCTAATCAATATTTTCCAATATTTTGTATGTATAAAAAAGGAGAGAAAATAAACTCTAAAGTGATACAAGAACTCATTTTCTCTATTACAAAATAAGTTAGTCTACTGTTACGTAGCAAGCTCTTCAATTAATTTATATATTATAGAAGATTTTATTTTTCCTAATATTCATCATTATTTAAAAATGTTCTTCAACTAATTTTAGAATTAATATTAGTTCTGTTTAACTGCCCAAGCAGACTGTTTAAAATGTTGAAAAAGCATCAGGCGTTTTTATGGTATATAAAAATTAAATAAACGTTATTAACGTTAAATATATTGTTCATTAAACCATCGAAATGTCTTGCATAAAAATTATAAATTAATAAAAAAAACGTTAAAGAAACGTTATAAATGTCTTATAAAACGTCTTACAAATGTTTTTATAATGTTCATTAAATAGTTTAAAAAACGGATTAAGTTTTAAACATTTAGTTTCAGTTTATACGTTTATACACATATTTTAAACATAATTGTGTTATGGATAAAGAGACACTAACAGAGTGACTATAATAGATAATAGATATCGTTATTTATTGAGCGAATCAAATTCTCTCAAGCTGAAAGCAGTACCTACATATTACTAACGCAGCAAAGAAACATTGAGAACAAAGTTACAAGAAATAATAAGAAATAATAAGAAAAATTAAAAATTAAAAAATACAAGGAAAATTATAAAGAAATACAAAAAGAAAAAAAAGTAAATAAACAGAAAACAAGAAAACGAGACTAGAATTGAAAACGCGGATAACATAACATGAAATATTACAAAGTTAACATAAGCAAAAATAATTATATACATGCTAATAAAAGACAGAGTAGAGTGTACAGTAGAGCGAGGCTATAATAAACTTTTAATTAAATAAATAATAAAAGTTATAAAAAAAGGAAAAAGTTACAAAAAAAGTAAAATATACAAAAAAGAAGAAATAAAAAAAATATATAATTTAAAATTGCCAAACAAATAATACAAAATCAAAATTCATCTTTGTCAAGTAAAATCGTTACAAATGAGCATATTATTTATGAGTATATTATTCTTAGAAAAAGATTCGTGCAGACAAGACAACGAATCGTTTGCGGTGCCGTTCCGTGAAGTGCGGCGCGAGACGACGGGCGCGCGCGCATGCGCGCGCCGCGTATATAGCCCGTTCTGCGCTGAACGGCACCTTCAGTCTCCTCTTCACCGCGCGTGGAATTACGTCGCGGTGTATGCGAGCGGGTGCGCCGAGTCATCCGTCCGTCCGTCCGCCCCGTCTTCGTGCTCGCTCGGTCCGGCTCGTCCGAGCAAGCCAGCCCGCTTCGGGCAGCATAGCCGCCCCCGCTTCCTTCGCGCCAACGGTAAATAGAGCGGCCAGCTTACTCCGCTGTGCGGATTAATCGACGGGGCTGCGGGGTCCCTTCCCCCTCCCCCCCACGACCCCCCTTGGTCGCGAGTGCATCGCGTAGAGTCGAGCGACGCGCGCGGCGCGTCTCGGCCGACTTCAGGGCAGTGATACGGCGGCAGGAGGGTAGGGGAGGAGCATGAACTCGATCGCGACGACGAGAATGCCGCGCGGCCGACGTCCCCGCGTTAAGGATAATACCGCGCTCGTGCCACAGGATCCGCGCACGGCACCTGACGCGAGATACGTCGCGTGAGTCGACGCGCGAGTTCGATCCCCTGGCGAGTGGCGAGCGATCACGCGCGCGCCACGACGCAGGACGCGCGTCCGCTCGCGCGCGAATGCTCTCGTGTCATCGTTTAAAATGGACCTGCCGGGGGCGATGTTGCATCGCGACTACTACGCGGTACACAGACGAGTAATAGCCGTTATCGAAGCGACGACGTCCCGCAACGAGTGCAGCGTCGCGACGCCACGCGGATACGCGTGTCGTCGTTAATAAATAGCGACGCCGTCGATCACGACGTTATACGGTCTCAATTCGCGGACGTATATACCTCGTCCGTTATTCGTTCGTTGCGATTCGTATACCTTATCCTGTTGGCCGCGGAAGTTACCCGCAACGTCGCCGAAAGACACCCGGACGAGACGGATATCGTGCGACATCGCTGCGAGGCGAGAATACTGGCTATCGAAGTGATTACTCCGGATTTTCTGATACTACAGTGCGACGCGACAAGTGGAATACTCCAGCGTACTTCTCGGCCGTTGGAAATTGCGAATCGGAGTGACACGGCGAGCCACACGTTTCCGTCGTTCGGTGACGGTCGATCCGGGAATCCCCGGAGTCTCGAATTGAAAGGGAGTCACGGGGCGCGAAGAAGACGTCGCGAGTGAAAAGCTCGCGATCGCGATTAAACCTGATCATCGCGCGCCGCAATCGTGTCGTCGAGGGACTCTCCCTCGGTCGCTCCCGTCGCGAGTGCGTCGTGGATGCGTGAGAAAGTGCAGCAGCAGCAGCAGCAGCAGCAGGGTGCCGGGAGGAGAGGTTAGGCGAGGCCGACACCCACCGAGCGAGTCGATCAGCTGTTCCGCGGCGCCGACATCATCGTCGTTTCGGACGCAGGTACGTGCCAGTTTTCACTTTCCTTGGCTGTCGCTCTTGTGCCCTAGCTAGTGCGCGATTGCGATCCGCCGCGTCGTGAAATGAGGCGATCGGTCTCAACATCGGTCGTTCGATGTCCTTCGGACATCGTCGTCTGGAATGAATCTTGGCCTCATCCATAATGGCAATCGATCTAGGATATTTTAGCGTTTGGCTTTGTAGGCGTGCGTCGACGATAATGTAAATAGAAACTGACAGGAAACGAGGAGTGATCGATCGGATGGCAAAAGCGACGTTCTCCGTTTCTGTTTATAAGGGCCGTTTATAGTCTCGTAAGCATCGAATTTGTTCATACACAGACATTTGGAATAATACATTTATAACAATTTAGTTGATTTCATATCTACATTAAGACGACGATTGCTTGGTGCGCAATTTTTGTGAATCCCTTTCCTGTAACGAATACGCATAACTTAAATATCTCGGAATGAAGGAAACCGATTTATATCAGTCTATTTTACAGTCTGATTGTAATAACGAATTTATTTATCTGCATAATGTATATGTAAAAAAATGTAGGTATATGATGTTCAATAACGAGTGCATTGAGCGTATTTTATTTCATATGTAAAGAAATAATTGAGGTATACTGCAGGCGAAAATAAGATCTTAAATCCCTTTGAAGAGCCAATAAAGAGCTACTCGATATCAGTCGTCGTTATCTGTTATCGTAGATTTCAAAAATTCAGCACACACACACACACACACACACACACACACACACACACACACACACACACACACAGCGCTGGTATTCCTAGATGCACCTGGCTCGAGTCGACGCTCTGCTCCACTTTTTCGATACAGCCCCCGAGCTCAGGGCTGCCTTAACTACTGGGCTTGATTAGGGCGCTTCTGATGGCCCTTGTAATTCACTTCAAGCAGATGCAACCGTCGCTTTCCTATTCATACGAAAAATACGTCCTTAGGATTGTCGATTACTAAAACACACACAGCCGTCTGCTTACGTCAGTACGATTTACTGGGGAAATCAATAATCTTGCAGTAGAAGACAAATATACGCTGAGATTTATGACGCGTTACTAATACACGGTGTCTTAAACATTTTAAGACTTGTCTTAACTTCGAAGTAAAAAAATGCGATTTCAGGAATTTTATGATTTGATTATCATCGTTTTTCATTGAATAAATAATCCGAACGAATGCGGATTTCCAGCTTTGCATTTTTTACTCAAGATTTTTCTATTTTGGAAAAATAAAATCGTGTATTTATGACTTTAATTTACATTCAATAGCGTATATTTTTTAAACATACAAATAATTATTTAAATTAATTTATAAATAATTATTCTTTCTGTCAGGTCTATTTAAAGTAAAAGCATTATTTTTTTTTTTTATTAACATTCAACTGTCAATTTTAAGACCTGCAAATATTGCGAAAATAGTACCGCTGCTAATAACGCGAATATATAACGATTAGAAAATGCAGACATGCGGAACTTCCGCTATATAAAGAATTATCGATGAGATTACTGTTAAAGAAACAGTAGTCCCAAGTGACAAGAGCGTTACACGAACGTTTCTTCCTCTTCCTCGCTAATTTGCGTCGCGTGTGGTATAAGAACCTTTCAAACCGTAACACGTTTTGTTTATAACGCTTGGAATGCGGGATGGGATATGCACAGGTGGCCGCTCTTTTTTACGATGTCGGAATGCAATGGGGAGGGCGCGTGAAGTCGCAAGGCCACGTCGCGCATATGGAGCACTCGTAATTTTTCAGTTATGGCTCTTTAACGGCACGCAGTACTTAAACGTTGAATTGCAGAATGAGTATTTTTTTTTAATGTTCGGTTCGGTAAATTTTTCCCTTTTCTCAACGGCAGAGAGTTCCAGGTCGGTATTACCGAGAATCGTCGTGTCTGCAATTCTTCTGTCACTTATTATGCATATCACGGAAAGAACGATTTTGTTGAAAAGTCTAAAAATTTTGCTTGAAAACAGATTTGAAAATAATTTTTTGTTGAATCATCCAAATAATTTGTTGGAATGTTAAAACTGATAAGCAATTGCTATAAAACGTTTTGATATTCTAGCAATCATTTTGACTTTCGCACAAAATTATTTTGATTATTGAACAAAAATTATTTTAAGATCTGTATTTAGCAAAATTGTTCGTTCCGTATAGGCTAATAAATTTCATTGAATCATTAAAGTTAAATTGTAAGAGAAGCAACGAGTGCGACGAAGCCAGCTCCTCAGCTCTCTTTTTAACGTTCAATGTTCATCACGTAACGCGTTCCCATACGTCGCAGTAACGTTTTAGATCACTTTCTATCGCGTTAAAAATTTTTGTCGACTCGATCTCACCGTCGTTGTTCGTCGCATCAAATGTTAATGACGCAAAAAGCCTCCGCCGCTTTCACAGTGTTTCCCGAACAATGCCATCACATGGTGAAATCACTATGCCGGCCGTCGCATAACTATGTCGTCACATAACAGCATACTGCACGACGAAACACAGTTGACGTTTTTTCTTTTCTTTTTACCGCGATTATACATTGTTGCGGAAACAATCGGCAAATTACATTTGTCTTACGACTTTTTTTTCTCGGCTTATGTAACACGGTTGACCCTTAACTCGACGACGTACAAGAACGACGGAAGTGACTCATTAAAAGAGTACATTTGAGTAAAGTTGTTTGCATATTGAGTATTTATTCGCGTTTAAACGCAATAGACATGAAGAAATGTTTCGTATACATCTTTTTCCTGCAAGATTCAAAGTACTTTGTATTTCTCACAGAGTATCATTTCCTGCGTGCATTCTCGCGTTTTCCTTTTTTTCCTTAATGAGAGCGAAACATAGAAACAATGATAGAATTGATGACTAATCTAGCTAATCGCGCTAATCTTGCGTTTTCACGAGACTAATTAAATGATAAGTGATCGCGTGTGTGTATATAACGTGCAACTGCGTCTCGCGGACCGACGTGCAACGCGACACTGTTGGTCTGTTCGAACGAAATCTCGCACGCAATGTTACGTAAGTCCCGGCCGGGTTCAGGAAACTGAACCCAGAAATGGAATACGCATAATATCGGAGAGCAAGACCGATATTACGAGAGGAGGGGAGGGGAGGAGGGATAATTTATAATACCCGTCTGCCGTGGAACGAAAAGAGCGACCGTAATTTTTCCTGTCGTGTGCAGTCGATGCGTTTGACGTGTAGGACATAAGTACACGCGCCCGCGCTCCGCGTACGTCTGAATATCGTATACGAAGTTGCTCCAGTTTTGTTTCCAACTAAGCGACTCTTTGACATATTTTGCATTGATTTTCGTACGCTGTAAAGAAATATATTGTCTGGTCGCACGCGTTCTCGCTCTGTAACATCTAGCCAACGGCGTGGATTCGCGGACTTTCTCCGAAAGGATCGTTGCGAAATCACTCGATTTACGACAGCGCGACGTTGAAGGTCTTTGATATAGACGGCGTTTGAAGAAATCTCGTATATTTCGAGCTACAACTCTGTTTGCCGTCGGATTTACCTCGCGAGCACTCGATCGTCATGTCGCGGCATAAAGAGTCGTTATGTAAAATGAGATTTCCGCGATATCGCGCATTTCTTCGGTATAATTCTGCGGAAAATATAATTTCGCTTTCGTCTCGTCACGCGGCGTTTTTCTCTTTTCTGGAATTTTTGCAATCGGCTTCGCCTATATATAGAATTGACTTGAATTCCGGGACAATTAGGCAACGTCTCGAGAAAGCTTCATGAATGCAGGATATGCTTGAAATAGATATGGAAAGAACAATTTTGCTGAATCTAGATCTGAAAATAATTTTTGTTCAATAATCAAAATAATTTTGTGTGAAAGTCAAAGTGATTGCTAAAATATCAAAATGTTTTATAGCAATGCTTATCAGTTTCAACATTCCAACAAATTATTTTGATGATTCAACAATAAATTATCTTCAGATCTGTTTTCAGTAAAATTTTTAGACTTTTCAACAAATTCTTTGTTTAAAAAGAGATAGTTAAAAGAGATGCGATATTATAATGCAGGAGCTTAGTTTCAGTTGTAACTCCAGTTACATCCCTTTTTCTTATTTTCAAAATAAAATTTTATTTTAACCGTCAATATTTTTAGAAGTATTCAATATATCTCCATTTTTTTCTTCTTTTATTAAGTAATATATACACATTAAATATAAACACAGAGAATTAATGAGATGGTATCTTTACATCGTAGAGTTATAATCTGTTAGACGTGTACGAATGTCTATAAGAACATACAAATTCTCTTCATTAAACGGTTCTCTCAACCGCGAGCAAAAAAGCGATTGGGAAGCACAAAGCTTGCCGGAATTGAATCTCCCCGTGACTTCAAAGGGGTATATGAAGTATCGTAAGGACGGGGCCTCGTAATAACCTCATAATTCAATATGCTTGGTAAGATGGTAGGCATCCCGAGACGATCTAAGCGCGGACTTTCACCGGAGGTCAGAAATGGGCTGTAGTTACCCTTCCTGCATTGACCCACCCCCGACGATGTAGATGCTATCTAAGAAGGGAATCCGGCGTCTACTATTGTTCCGCTATACGAGAGATCTCAATGCTTCGGCACGACTGCACCTCGATATTCCTTAAAGTTTGCGAGCAAAACTTTATCTTTGACATGAACTTCTCACAATCAAGTACAAGTACAGAACGGCTTCGAATCGGTATGCGTTTAGAATTCGATACACTTCTATATTCAATACACCTCTGTTGGATATATTACATCAACTACTCTATCTAATAATATCCAAATATGTAAATCTGTTTTAGAAATTAAAAATTATTTTTAAATTTATTATAAATGGATGTTATTTTAAGATATACGTTGAACGAGATTGATTATTGCAAGTATTTGTATACGTTAGTCGTATTACGTTTAGTCGTATGTTTTGTAAGATACAAAAGAATCATCGTAAAATATCATCGTAATTTTATTCTTCGCAACTAAAAATTGTTTAAACAGTATATTTATAGCTTTTATACACTAATAACATATTTAATAAATTTTCC
>NW_012028714.1:44512-61087 GCF_000956235.1 Wasmannia auropunctata | reverse complement strand
TCTTCCGATCTTCTGAAAATAATTTTTGTTCAATAATCAAAATAATTTTGTGTGAAAGTCAAAGTGATTGCTAAAATATCAAAATGTTTTATAGCAATGCTTATCAATTTCAACATTCCAACAAATTATTTTAATGAATTCAACAAAAAATTATTTTCAGATCTGTTTTTAGTAAAATTTTTAAACGTTTCAACAAAATCATTCTTTCTGTGTAGGTATATGAGAAACATGTGATACGAACGATAAATGATAATTTAAAAATCACGTGTGCACTTTTGTGCCGATTTAAACAGATTATTTAATTAGTTTTTATCGGTATTTTTTATCAGTACCTCCAGATAGTTTATCAAAGTTGATTTATATATACGTGACAACTTTATTTGCCATTAAGAAAATCAGCTAATTTCTCTGATTAGATTATCGTTTTATTAAAAATCAATGAGAAAAGTTCGTTATCATCTACATTACACAAAATGTTTCGTTCCATGAACCAAAATTTTGGTTGAAATGTTTATAACAAAACTGTTTCTTTTCTTATAAACAAATAAGTTTGTCATTTAAAATTGTTTCATCAGAATAAAGCAGAAAAACATATTTTGTTGAAACAACTAAATTTTTTATTATATAAAACAAAATATTATATTTGCTATTAAAAATGCCTCAAGTAAAACAGGCACTAAACTTTTATTGAAGACACTAAACTTTTTTTAGTGCACGATTATCTTTTGAGTTGTAACTATTCGCTGTATTATTTCTTTGTACTTCTTTCTCATATTAGGCTCTTTAATTACTATAATCGATAACATTTATTTCTGGCAAAATGAATTGTATTTTGAGGTTCTTATCGTGAGAGAGCGAGATGAAAATAGATAAAAAAAACCGAAAGTTACTTCTGTTAAGATCGCGCATCGCGAAAGGAGTGTTTATTGCAGCTGTTTTTCGCGTTTTGATGGACACGCGTGCGCCACGTATGCAACGAAAGATAAGGCAATCAGGCATGTAACGAGTCGCACATGTCGCGTGCTCATCACGCGAACAATATTATGGGGGCTGCTACTGCAACTGTGCCGCGCTTGCGAATAGGGGAACGCGGAACAAAGCGCTCGTTGCTGCGAATATACTGCTCGAGTCAGGAGCGGATTAAGTCGCGAAGGAATTTGGCGACGGGCCATAATTTCATCGTGCAGCTTTTCGACTTTTCGTCCATCTCGGCGACTGATCTTCGAATTGAATTCCCGCCGTGAATTCCGCGCGGTTAAGTGAAAAATAAGAATTTGACGTGCGAGACATACGTATTTAATCTTCGAAACATAATTTACATTCTTCATACTTTTTGATCCAGTTTGTGTTTCTAAAATCTTATTAATATTCCAGCACTTTTAAATAATTGTTTTTTTTTATTATACGCGGAAAGAACGATTTTGTTGGAAGGTCTAAAAAATTTTGCTGAAAACAGATCTGAAGATAATTTTTTGTTAAATTATCAAAATAATTTGTTGAAATGTTAAAACTGATAAGCATTGCTATAAAACGTTTTGATATTCTAGCAATTATTTTGACTTTCACACAAAATTATTTTGATTATTGAACAAAAATTATTTTCAGATCTGAATCTAGCAAAATTGTTCTTTCCGTGTAGTCAATATCTTCTATTTTAAAAGTCCCTGTTTAAAAAAGATCCTAATATAATGTTATAGTCCGTCATTAATTTCATCAATTGAGAGCTAGATTAGATGATTGACGCTCTATTACTACCAATTTTGAAGTTGGCTGCAACGTGAGTCATGCCTACTTTTATTATCTGAAATCATTCTTTTAAAAAATAATTACTATAGATGTTTATTTTATGGTCTTGAATAAAATGTTATTAATAGGCACTTCTTGAAGACATAATTCAATACATTTTATCTGAGGGATCAATCACTATGGGAATCAGTGTACATTTCTTTGGGAATATACTGCTAGTATTGCGGCAATACAATACTACTATAAGCAATACGCTATAAATACATAGCAATACCTCGAGCAATACCTAACAGTACATTAGCAATACTTGGCAATGTTGTGCAATAAGTGGTTGTACATGAGATAATAGATGGCAATATTACTCACAATACGAAAGCAATACAATAGCAATACTAGCAATAAAGTGTGTTTGTATTGCCATAATTGGCAATCTGTACATTTTTTTATTAGTGGTTGACCCTTCGATTTTATCTGTAATAAAATTGTAAAATTATTTATTTTTACTTCATGCTCCAAAGTTAAGTGACTCACGGTGCAGATATGTATATTTATATGTAATATACCATAGCTTCAATTGGTCGAAAAGAAAAAAGAAATTAACTGCAAAGAGATTGCCAGGGCCATCGAGATTTCCTTCCATGCGGCCCTGACACTCTCTGGGGTTGCCGCTTTCGTTGCCATAAGCGGGAGACGTCCTCTCTCGGAAGTTCCTTTGTACGATGTCGGGCAACAATGGCGACCGCGATGAATTAATGCCTTTTTACTGCCACTTATCGTACTATCGGCAATCGTTTCTGCGATATCACGCCGCTGCACCGCCGCGATCCCAATCGTTCTGATTACAGCTTGCGCGCGAAGTGCAAGCCGAGAACAATAGCAATAATACGCGGCAATTTAAAGCACAGTTACTTGCATACCTGATTTATGATTCGATGAAAGGTAATCTGCCGTTATCTGACAGACCTTACCGTAACAAGATTTTTACTCTTGACCTAATTTTATATTTTGCTTTCTATGTTTAATAGAAATTTAATACTGGAAGGTATAGTGATTAATTGCACGGAAAGAACGACTTTGCTAAAAGATCTAAAATTTAGTTGGATACAGATCTGAAAATAATTTTGTTTTACCATCAAAATAATTATGTTATAAACTCAAATATGATGAGCAATGCTGTAAAAAAATTTTGATATTCTAGCAACTGGTATGAATTTCCAACATAATTATTTTAATGATCCAAAGTTAATTTCAGATCTGTATTCAAGCTAAATTTTAGGATCTCAGCAAAATCGAATACTAAGAACACTGAATAACAGTTTTAATACTCAAACTAAGGAACTTCAATTGGATTTCTATAAGGATAGAAATCTAACGTTGAGAATTAAGCAGTTGTGCAGAGCATAGGAGAGGTACACGATACGTATCTGAATCTAATTAAATTATTAATGAGAATTTAGTTCGCGGTTTTGCTTCGTTGAGCTTTGGTCATCGTTTTCTGAGCCGCTTCATACATTTGCTTATTACTTATTAATTTCAAATGACGCGGCACAATCACGACTCGATACGAACGGCCCGAATTATCGGTTGGAGGGGCATGAATCATTCCCTCGTCCTCCCCTGCCTATTTCGCGAACAGATGGTGACAGACGTCCGTCCAGTCATTTGGCGTATAGGTAGCCTCGGCCATTGGCGTCCATGATCGCGATCGCGAATCGGTGTAATAGGTAGGGTGACGTGAACGGCGCGCACACGTCCAATTTCCACGTTCGCGTTCTCCGACGGATTCTCCCTTCGTTTCGTTTCCCCCCGTGGCCGACCCTCAGGCATTCCGAGCGCGAGACGGAACCCTCCTCCAGGGGGACTCCGGGGATGCGTACGTCAATGCGAGGCAGTTTAGCCTCTTCCTTCTTCCTACTCGGTGTAGCGACGGTATACCGATATTTCCGCCGCGAGACAGAAGCTCGAAAGTACAAAGTAAGTACTTTTTAATGAGATTAGTTTAATAGCTCATCGAGTAGTTCGTTAGTCGTTGAAAAATGATCTTTATTAAACCATTTAGTTAATTAACGCGTAAATATTAAATATTGATCGTTACTTCTTTTTTTAATTTTATTGTTAGACTATTACAAAAAATTGACTTGAATTCATTATATTAATACAGTTTTGACCGTATAAGTATAAAGCACTTTCAATTTACTGCATTTTCTTGGAAAAGATAATAAAAAAAGGACTAACAAAACATTAAAATTATTATAAAATAAATTTTTCAATAAAACTGTTTTTTAATTTATTTTTTATTAAACATGAAACGTTTACATTAATTTGAGGTGTTTTATACTTACAGTCAAGATTGTATAATTAACATTAATTTAAATAATAATAATTAGAAAAATATATATTTTATTATTTTGATTAATCGCAGATTATTCTGTAAAACGTTAATTAATGAAACTATATTTTCTGATCTCGACTTTTTCTCCTCTTCTGAACGCACAGGAGGGTGCATGCCGGCCCATCGTGTGATGCCTATATCGAAAGAACCATTACTATATCGCCGACGCCGCGACGTCTGGCAATCGTTCTCTGCTCTATCTCCTGCCTTTTTCTCTCTATCCCGCTTACTTTTACCTCCCATTCTGCTTATCGCATTCCTCTCCGCTATCTCGTCAGTATCCAACTAATTTAGCCAGCGAGCTGTGCGAGAATTTTTTCTGATACGAGCTAATAGAGCGTTGAAATTGAATCATGAGTCATCGAATCGAATGTGCTTTTCACAGTTGCCGAGTAAACAGTATCGCTTGCCTTGCCCCGACGACGCGACGCGAAATTATAGAATGACTGGAGAAGTAACTCGGAGATGAGCTGCATTAACATCAATCGGAAACCGGTTCCTCCGGACGAGTCTTTAATTAAAAAAAAAATTAATTAACTACACCTCAGCAATTACACGGGGTCGTTATTTGCGGAATTAAAGCGATAAGTGTGCCGAAGGTTAAATCGCGCGACTGGAAATGTTAATCGGTCATCCAGGCGAAGCCTTATAACACATATTTCACGGAACCGTGAAAAATATTCGAAATTAAAATATTCTTAGCACACCATTGACATTTTCATGTATTTCGTGCGGCGTTTCGCGCTCGCGCCCGCTGACATTTCTCGAAAGCGGTGGTGAAAATGGCCTTTCTCGGCGCAGTCATTTCGATTCGACGGGATTATTTTAGCAGACTGATTAACAGCCACGTTCGTGCTTCTCACTGCACTTTTCAGCTTACTTAGAAGGTCAAATAATTAAATTGCTTAAAGGAAATAATGGTCGATTTTTTGACACAATCGACACAATTTCAGTAAAGTAAAACTTGTGATGGTAAATATTAAAGGAGCAAATTTAAACCGATTCCTTGAGATGAATAATTACATTTCATTTTACTTTCATGTCAAAATATATTATAATATTATTTTAATGCCAAACATGCGATTAAAAAACAACAGCTACATCTAATCAATGCTATTTCTGATATGATTGAATTGCTTAATTTTAAAGTAAACAATATTTATATTAACATATGCACTTACAATTTATAAATATAAATTAAATTTAATCAATTTAATACATTTCTTGAGTTAAATTGTTTAACTTCTGTTGTACACATTGAATAAGAGCAGCGGTGACCTATAGGAATGATTAAAAATGACTCAAACTGGATATATGTATAATAATTTGTAATTATGAATTTAACAGTGTATATGGATTATTTATAACATTTTTCACATAAATTGTTAATATTAATAGTATAATAGGAACAAGATGTTCTTTACGCAAGTGAAGAACAAAAGAAATGTTATATTATAAAGTCACTCTGTTAGTAGAGGACATGACTTTTTTTTTGAAAAGCTTTTTATGAAAGGCTGTCGAGACAAACGGAAATCCATCTATTATTATTCTGTTTGTACTACATCCTACGCGCGCATTGTGCACACTACTGCGACACGGAATCTATTTTGAAATTGATGCAAACCTACGGCTTCTTAATTCTTTCTTAACATCCGCTTAAATTATCGATTTCAAGCCTATAGTCCATTCGCCGTGGATGACGTTGTTCTGCCGACGAGAAGCAGGAGAGCGTGACTGCGAAGAGCCACTTGAAGAACTGAGTGCAATAATAGCTGTATACATTAAGATGTTCTGGGAACAATACGTTTGAAAATAATGCGAAAGGATAACAGAATAGGTGCATAAGCGATACGTATAATTTGAATACGAAACAGAGAGAAAGCGCGCGCGCGTGAGAGAGAGAGAGAGAGAGAGAGAGAGAGAGAGAGAGAGAGAGAAAAGAGGGAAAAAGAAGAAGGAGAAGGAGAGAGCGGAATTAACATCTAAGATGCTGCGAGATGTCACGTTTATCTTACTGAATCTAAATAGTAGTCTCCGTTACGCAAATATTTTTGCGCTCGGCCGCTCATAATCAATATTTACCTCGCGGCCAACGATAATCCTGCGATTTAACGCGATAGTCCTATACGGGCCTATCGCGTCGCGGTCATAAAATAATTCGCTCCGGCACGCCGCATTCAAGTTACACGGAAGTTACGGGCGTAAAGTTCATAACGAAACCCGAGGATCGTTACAACTTGCTCTCGGAATCACGGCTCTAAATTGCGCCAGTGCATTGCGCAATTCCGTTCGCCGCGCATTTAGCGTTAGATGTGATTAAATTCTCCTCCCCACCCCTTTCCCACCCCCCTTTTAAGCAGAAACAGTGCCAAGTGCGGTAAATAGCTGTGTTATTTCAAATCCGATATAAATCGACTAATAAGAGGCCTTGCATTTGATAAAAATCATTCCGTCGAATCCATTTTTTTTATGATTCTCATCCGGAATTCTAAGAAATTTCCTTTGATCGATGCTATCAGCTGTTGAATAAAAATCGTATCGTCAAAATGATCTCGTCCATGGAAGAAAGAGAGAGAGAGAGAGTACTTCCGTATCTAATTTCTGGAAAAACTGCTTCCCCGAAAAACGCGCAATCGCATTATGCCACAAGACATTTTGCAGTCAACCAACGTGGTCGCCCGGGCTAATCGGGTCACCCGGTATATGGGTCGACCCGGTTGCAGTTTGGTGGGCTTTCAGGACGTCGTCTAGACAACGTTCTGCGGAATCACGGCTGAAAAGCAGACTTTTCCCGGCGGGCAATGCTCTCGAATCATTACTGTTAGAACTTATTCGTGCGTGGATAGAATTATTTTCTTATCTCCTGAAACAACTTCACTTTTTTTCACGTAAAAAATTCATATGTAATATTAATATCTTGGATTATAATTAATCTTATTCTGTGCGTAGACGGAAACATTAAGCAATATTAATTGAGGAATGTATGGATTATTTATTTAATAGTCGAAACTTAAAAGGCTTAACTGAAAAATTTTGACTTAAAAATTGAAACAATTTTTTGATTGAATGTCGAAAATAAATAGTAGCTTTTCATGTTATGTGTTTTTAGAAAATTCAAAGGTTCAAAGGTTTTACAGAAAATTTAAAGATTCATATTTTTATCGTAAGATTTAAATTAAGATAGATATTTGGTTGATAGATATTGGCTGGAATATGGAAATTGTCAGCAAGCGCTGAATAATTTCTTTCAGCTGTATTTTTAAATTAAATATTTTCTTTGCTAGCTTCTCATATAAATCATTCTATATAATATTTTATTGTTTGCAACTTTTAACTTTTTTTAACCCCACGTTAATAAATTTTGAGATCTTACATTGATAAATAGATTTATTTAATCATTTGGATCCTTTGAGAGCTAGTTACTTATATGAAAAACTATGAGTTTAATATATTATCGCTTAAAAATGATTCCATATCTTTTAATAAGTCGGACAATGAAACGTTGCGTCACAAGTCAATCATTTTCTTATGGCTCGACAATGGCGGTGTTAAGAGAAGGGTGCGATTCTCCCTTAGGAATACGGAATAATCTGTTATGACGCGAGGGCGTCGACAGCAGACGGATTTGTAAATTTTTTAATGCTTCTGTTAAGTAAATTTTTACAATAGCCGACAGAGTTGTGTGTGAAATATAAAAAGAATTCTGGAAGCACAAATTGTTCTAGAAATTGTCTTAAGACTCACGGAGAATCTGTAGGATTCGCGAGAGGGTGACTATGGTTCGCTCTCGATGTTAACCTGTAGACGGTCTTGGGATTGTACCGATGCGCAGACGCGATATCGATTTCTCGCGCGAGTGCCGCGTGCTGCGCGTGAGCAAAGGAGAGCCGACTGGCCCATCATCCCACATCCGCACGATTGTTTCCTGCGGTATCCTGGTGTCACCGCACCATTCTTTCAGCAGCAGCCGCGCAGGGAACGCGAATGTCGTAGTCGAGGATGCAGCCATGACCGCTCGACTTAGGATTCCTTATAACTGCGAAATAATTGCAAACATTTTGATCACTGAAACGGAATAATCAAATATTTATAACTTTCAAGTGTTATGGAGCCGTTAATTTGCGCGTTGAATTTGCAAATTAAATTGGAATTACATTTCTTTACCCGAAAAACGGAAAGATGCAAGTTAAAAAAATACACTCCTTAATGAACGATTCTTGCAGGGTGAGTTTTACTTTTAGGGTAAATGTAACTGAATTTATTGATATTTTTTATTTCGAAGAACAAACAGTGTCGCATTAATCTATTTTACATAAATGGACAATTATTTCGAGCATCTTTTTATAAGGTATCGTAACCTATGTAAAATTTTTTTCAGAAGTTATATTAGATCAATTTTTAAATCAATTTAAAAATCGATCTAATGTAACTCCTGAAATTAGGCCCCAAAATTCAGCCTCGACCATTGAAAACGTTTTTCTATTTAATTGTTGTTCACTTAGCAGTCTAATTTAACTTATTATTGTTAAATTTATTGTTAACATTTATTTTTTCGAAATTTTGTTTTAAGAAACCCTTTATTTTTTTGATTGAAGTACAAAAATAATAAAAAAACCCCTGCAAAAAATACAAAAATTGAAGAATACACTAAGTAGATTAACTCAATGATATTAGTGATGTCACAGATATACGAATATATGATCAACTTACTTAAAGTACTCTAGACTTATCCGAATGTCCCAGTGTCAATTTTACATAACATTAAGCAATTTGATTGAACATTCCTCAATTTAATATTTGGGATATAAAAAATCTTTCTATGTTCTTTAATTTAAAAAATATTTTTTAATGCTCAACTAAAAGAAATCTTTCTAAAATTTACCTCTAAAAATTAGTCGCCCTCCACTCAATCCTTAATACGGCACTGAGAACAAATTTGGAAACAATACCAATGAATGAAATTCGTTTTATAATTGGTCAAATATTGATTGCTTTTAAAGGAATTCCTTCCGAATTGTCTTTGTTTTCAAATTTTTGCTGCGTTTTTGTTTTCAAAGAGATCATGACTTAAGCATTTGCTCGTTGGTTGTTTAACCCGTCAATGATCGGCAATCCTATAATTCAATTATTTCTCACGTTCCTGAAGAAAAATGCTGACAAACGTTATGTGTGCGCGGTGTCAGCGAAGACCTATAAGAGACGTGTACGCTAAAGCTATACAAGCGAAAAAATGATTATTGAACATAATGTAGGACATATGGACAGCCCTTCTCGTTTAACAGAAAGATAGAAAGCGTGAAGTGTATAGAGGGAAAGCGCTATTGCGAATGTTGTAAACTGGAATAACAGCGTATTGAATATCAACACACATACATTAAAACCGAAGCGCCGCATAAATTTTATTTTTGACAAAATTTATTTTCAGATCTCTACCCAGCAAAATCGTTCATTCCATGTATATCAATTAATTCATAATAATCATATATAAAATAAATTTATTCATATATTTAAGTCTATGAGTCTAGAGTTAGTTATTTAGAGAATCTTTTTTCTTTTTTCATTATTGGATCTACATATCTTTTAAATTACATTTAAATATTATTTACAAATCTGTATATCTTATGTAATATTTAAGAAGTGATTGACACTGACATGACGACATAATTTCGTATTCTCGAAATCGCTCAATCAACTCTTTCGTCGCTTTTATTTCAAGAGGCAGAATTTCTTGCGAACGATTCTCGTGATTGCGTAATGGGGCTCGCGACGCAGCCCGCAGGTGCGGGTGATTTGGATTTATGTTTCCTTCCTGGGCTAATATCCGGACGACTTTGTTCGCGTACGATAGCCGTGCGTACGTGCCGCACCTGATTGTCACAGGGTTGGGCCACGAGGTTTTGAGGAACGGCGTGACAATGAAATTCGATCTGATAGTCCCGATCGGCAGCTTCACGGGCCACTGAGCCCGCGACAATGCCCAGGGGGGGCCCGGCGGCGACGGGGGTGACCGAAGGGCCTGGCGCGTGAGTGTTGTTTCGTTAACTGCTTGAAATTCAACGCGACCTGCCCACCCATCCTGTGTGTTGTGCGAATACATTCTGCTCCTTTCTCCCTCCCTCGCATTTCTATCTGTAGCATTTAATCGATTTTAAATCACTGCAATGCGGACTTTCGAAAAAAAATTTTCTTTCCAAGATATTAGAATCTTATAAATTCGACTGCAATCTAACAAGTTCGAGTTTATAAATAGCCTCTATATATTCGAACTCTTCTATTTTTAATATAGCTGGAATCAAACAAATATCCCACTCCTTTATATTTCACGAGCACCTATACATAATATATTCGAAGATTACAAAAGCTGAATATAAATCATGAAATTCAAATATGTAAGGAGCAGTGCGTTTTAAAGAATTATCGCATTTTAAAAATGGAAATAGGTCAAAATGTTTTTAAATAGAACGATAAGATTGATGGCAGATTAAATAATACGGATCCAGGAGGACGGATTTTGCTTCAGAAAAATATGTTTTTGAATATTCTGTTACAAAACATTGCTCGAAACGTAATACGTCTCAGCTTTTATTCTCTCTCGTAGACCCTTTCGCTCTCTCTCCTCTCTTGCGTAAACTCACGCGTACCCCGACTTCCGGTCCCTCCCTGTCTGCTCGTTGCATTTTCCGTTTTCACTCCTATCTCTATTTTTGATGAGCACCGAGGGGGAGGGGGGGAATTCGAAGACTTATGGCGAGGCTTACCACACTACCGGCGTTTATCGCACGATATTTCTGTCGGACATCGGCTTTCGGTTTACAAAAAAAAGACATGCGTCTGCCAGCCTGTCAGCGTGCGATTCGCACTCGCGGAGGAGGCATCTGATGGAAATATCGCGCAATGAACTATTTGTCAGGTCATAGAAGCGATGCAACGAGGAATTCGAAGGAGTATGCTTTCTCGCGAGGTGTGACGAAGAAAATGAAAACGAGGGAGAAAATACGTCACCTGGCCAGCGAAAAAAGATGTAATGAGAAGAAAAGTGTTTTGCAGCAGTTTTACAACGCACGATTTACGAGAACTGTTTACCAAATTTTGCATGTAGCATCTTGATACAACTTTCGTAAAAGGGCATGGATATAAAATCGCGAAAAAAATTTGTTTTTTCCAGATATTTTGTCAGTGAGATCGAAGTTTAACGGAATCTTCGAACGAGACTCTGATTCGAAAGTTTAGTTTTTAAGATTTAGTTGCGATATTTTAAACATCATAAAGAAAGAAAAAAAATTCGATCGAATTTCTAAGAAGTTAGCCAAAAAGTAACGGAGAATTCTCTATACCACCTTTTTTGTAGACGACGTGACATAAACGCGATCATTCATCATCCACTGGCACGTTCTAATTTTGGCAACTGACCTAACTCACTGACGATATCTGTTCGCGCGTGCGAGCTACAGCCGTTTCGCGAGAGGATTTGAGGTTTTTTTTGGTATTGCATATTGATAGCTCGGAATGCGAAAGGTTCAAGACAACGGCGTTTTTTTACCGTCGCTAGCGCATGGAGCGTATCAAATTCTCATTATTGTAACATATCGGCGTACTTTTTTTTAAGTAATACAGTTGAACCTCGATAACTCGAAAACTTTTATAAAACGAAAATTTTGTTCATTCTCTTCCGTAAATTCTCCATGCAAAAACCTTTATAAATCGAAATAAAATCTACTTTAACTCGAATTTAAAGTAGTTAGAGCTCTACGAGTTGAAGTTTACCTCTATAAGTCTATAACTTCTATTGTTGCTGCCTCTATAATTCGAAGTTGTAGCTATGTGTAACCTTTGACTATATAAGTATGGACTAATAGTAATTAACTTTATACGTATCGCCAAGCTGGAAAATGTAGACTCCACCCCAGTCAGTAATTTTCTGCGGGGAGGGGGAAGGCTCTTGTCAAATCAGCATGTTTACAATGTGTAAAAGAAAAGTTGAGTCTGTTTTTAATTCCTTTCCGTTGATTTGAAATTTTTTTCGGCTCCCTATCAATTTTCAACATAACATTTGATACTTTTTGATACATTTGACATTTTTTTACTGACTAGAGGGGAGTCTAAAAATCGAAGTTTGATTCCTCAACCAACTTCAGCTCGGCGACACCAGGCATGTCTTTTACATAGTAAAAGTAAAGGAATTAGCAGTCCATATTTATGTAGTCAAAGCGTGTAACCATGAGTAATATCTTGGTATTTTGTTTTATTACATTTATTATATGTATGCAATAAATAATCCACTATCAAATATTTGTTTTTCTTTAAAAGTCATTATAATTAAAAAATTATAAACTCTCGTACAAAGCCTCCGTAATTCGAATTTTCATATTTTAATCCTCTTTTACTTGAATTTCGATAAGTCGAAAACTCTATAACTCGAAGGGTTTCTCTTCCCTTGAGATTCGAGTTATCGAGGTTCGACTGTACGAAATTTAAGAAAATGCATTTTTCATTTTTTGACGATCGTGATCGACAGTTTTATATATCGTTAATTCAATTTTTATTTATTTATTGATAATGACGTTAGTCACTTCTATGTTTTAATATTTTATGAAATTGGTTTAAATAATTGGATTTTGAATTGGATTTTTAATTGAAAGCTCGCTCAAAGACTCACGCTCCTCATTCACTAGGCTTTACTAACTCTTGTATCCAGAAAGCACTCACTCTCACTGCCTCGTCACTTTAAACTTTATGGGGCGCGAATGTTTACTTTAAACCCCTCCCAAGCGGTTTATGTATCTACAAACTATTTGAGATTCCTCACGCTTACTGTTATTTACGGATTATTTGATCAATGTAAATCGATTTTATACGATTGCATACGTTAATTAAATTTTGCGTTCGAACGAAACAATATCCATGATGTGCCGGGTAAATTCAATTTGTGAATTTTTTTATTTTTTATATTTATTTTATAATGAAATTATGTTCACGGCATTGGTTTTTGCCAAGCAGGTTGCACAATTCTCATATAAAGAGTTTTGTGCCTCGTGATTGACAGTAAAATACACTATTGTATATTAATTGTGAACGTCTGAAGATAAGCAAAACGTCATGTATTTTTATTTTTGAACTATTTTTGAATGTGTATATCAAATTATAATTACTGCACTCCAATAACTGCCCCTGACTCGTATTCGCCGTATTCTTTGTATATCAATTTTTATCAATATCATGAGTCTTAATTTACATTGTTTATATTTTTTATTCATTTATTTTAAAATAAACATTCGCAGTGACAAAGCTGATTCTTAAGACTATCAAAAAAATAGAAGCATTAAAAATAGTTGTTTTCTCTTTAGTCATTATTATTTCATTACGATATTTATTCATTTTCCGTGAATAAACGAATTTTAAAGTACACGAAATATACTTTACACACGAATAAAAAATAAAGGATCTCTGTGGTATGCAGCACAGATTCCACTTATTTCCATATTGACATAATTTTTTTTTACAACTCTTACTGAATTATTCTTATCTCGCTTTTGAGCGGCTTGTTTGATCAGGAATTTTCACTCTAGAAACATCGACCGCCGCTCTGCCGCTTGCGTACGCTATTCTGGATTATAGTTAGAACGCTCCATAACATATACGTGTACATAGTAACGTGGAGTTTCGCGAATGTAAATTAAACAGCATGGAAACGTTAAGTGTGCCCGGACGTAGTGCGGATGTACGGAATAAATGATTGGCCGACCTTTGCAAAGTCGAGGTTATATCAGTATAACACTCCTCGCGCACGAAACTGGCAATTATAGAAACGACGACGCGTTACGGTATCGACCTCCATCTCCGTTTCTCGCCGATTTACCGTACGCGAACATGACCGACAGACTATCTTGCCATTTTCAGGGAAAATATGACTGTACGTAGGTTGCCGATTGCATAGACAAAACCTGTTTAAGGAAGAGAGAATGCATTTGAAAATGACTAATACATATATCAATTTTTTAATAAACAGAAAAACAGATTAATATTAAATATCAATTGGTATCAAAATATCAATTTTTTAATAAATAGAAAAACAGATTGTTTTCTTGTACATTTTGAGCTGTATGAGTAATTAATTGATATATCTAAATTATAATAAACAAGGTACAGCGATCTAAATGATTAAAAGTGAATGAAAAAGAAATAACATGAAACATTTCCTTTAAATTTTTATTTGATTTATTACTTGGTAGCACGTTTGTTTGTAGCCTTGATCTGAATTAGAACAAAGAAAACAAATTGGTGCAAGCGAGTGTAAAACTGCGATGCCAAATAGCACAACAAATTTTAAAAATAAAGCTTTTTTTTTTACTTTATTTCTTGAGAAATATTGAATCAATTATTATAATTATTTTTTTATTCTCTTCAGAAATAAATATATTATAATCTGAATGATTTTAGAAAATCTAATTTTATCAAGAATTATATCTTTTTCAGTAACGAGTAATTAACGTCTATTAAGCTGCAACACAATCGAATAAAATATAAACATACATTTAGTACTTTTTTTTATTGCTTCAATGTGATAGGAAAGATTCTTATCAACAAACTACAATAAGATTGATACAGTTATTTTGTGCTCAAACTATGTCATGTAATGAAGACATGAATTATCGAAATGGTTTGATGTGGCGATACTCCATAGAAAAAGAAAGGTACACTTGAAAATGTATGATTTGTGATAAATTGCTGGATTTACAATATATACTTCTTAAAGCTACATAATTTGAACATTTCAAATTTCATTTTATGGGCTTTGGAACATTTTCGAAATTAAAGACAAAATTAATTTATGAGCTGAAATGCAAACTTTGTCATAATACGTTTGACACGTTTTAAAGCCGAAGTAAATGGCCTAGCGGGTTATTTGTTCATGCATGGTATGTATTTTGTAAGAAGAACTCAAGAAAATACTGGAGGAAATATTAACATGAATATAACCAATCAATCATTGAAGAAAATAACACGAGCAACTTATTATCAGATTGGTGGACACAAATCGCAAGCTGAAGAAAATCGGAAGGATGATAATGATAAATGTTATACAAATATTTGTGTCCTATCTTCGTTAGGAATCTTCAAATCCTCATATGTACAACGCACACATAAAAAATTGGAAAAATAGCATTTGTTTATCATAAAAATTGAAAAAAAATTGAGTTAAATAATTTTATTTAATCGATATCAAGATTCAATAACTCAAACTTACTATCATATATATAGTATATATATATATATATATACATATATATATATATTTAATTATATATTATTTAAATACTTATTGATTAATAATGAACATTTTCATATTTGCGTAATTAATCAGGCTAAAATATTTGAACATTCAATTTTTGAAATACATATTTGGATTGAATAAGAGTTCTAGTTTCGATCCGATCGATAAAATATACTTAATTGAAAATTAACTTTATAGTACTAATAAATAAAGCCCGCAAATTTTCGTGCGATATATTTCTCGTGTCATAAGCGGAGCACCGCTGCATGCGAGTGTATCGGCTCTTCAGCAAGTGAGATAACAACATTTCTGTAGATCCGATGTACAAACAATAGCACGACATAATAGCTTCGCGCTCGATATCGGGCGATATGGAAATCATACGAACATCCGGGCCCTATTAATATACACGTTCCTTTCTCATTTTATTACTTACTTTATATATACATGCATGGATACAGTAGTGATTTTAAAAGATTTTGAAAGCTACATTAAGCAGCATTTTAACCTTCTTGATATCTCAACTGAAAATCAATTGGAATTAATGAATGAACTAGCGTTCGACGAATTAAATATCAATTTTTCAACAAGCATATAACACAATGTTACAAAATTTTCTCCGAATTTAAGTACGATAATACATTTTCCGAAGATTTTTCGCACTGAGCACGATGCTGTTGGCAGAATTTGCCTAGCGCGTCAAGATTTTGAGTAAATTAGATTGAAAGGAGAAAAAAAATGGTGTTTTTGACCACTTTTTACATTTTTTGTGGCAAAAAAGAAACTGATTTCTAAATAAACTTAAGGCTCCTGACTACTCAGCCGAGAACTCCGGCGGCGACACCATATCGCGATAGGAATTAGAACTTCGCTTATCGTACTGGGCCCGTATTCTACAATACGTTATATATCGCTGTTATAAGTCGTAAATTCGAGGGGTCAACCACTACTAAAAAAATGTACAGTGATTGCCAATTATGGCAATACAACACACTTCATTGCTAGTATTGCTATTGTAATGCTTTTGTATTATCAGTAATATTGCCATCTATTATTTCATGTACTGCCATCTACTACCTCATATACTGCCACCTATTGCACAATATTGTCAAGTATTGCTCGAGGTATTGCTATGTATTGATAGCAGATCGGAAGAGCACACGTC
>NW_012028714.1:27715-44492 GCF_000956235.1 Wasmannia auropunctata | reverse complement strand
CTGGAGTTCAGACGTGTGCTCTTCCGATCTTATTATCAGTAATATTGCCATCTATTATTTCATGTACTGCCATCTACTACCTCATATACTGCCACCTATTGCACAATATTGTCAAGTATTGCTCGAGGTATTGCTATGTATTGATAGCGTATTGCTAGTATTGTATTGCCGCAAATACTGGCAATATATTCCTAAAAAAATGTACATTGATTTCCATAGTGGTTAACCGCTCGCATAAACCATAAGAATTCTACAATAGGTCTGTTTTTTATAGCTGAACTGGCTATACTAGTTCAGAGTTTATCTTTCTTCTTCCAATGTAGAAAGAGAAAGATAAACTGTGAACTAGTGCAGTTCAGCTATAAAAAACAGGCCTAATATGCCGGTATCGTAAGTAATAAGAATCGATCAATCACAGTCGAATGTAAAGAGAATATTCAACTTGAGAATAACGAAGAGAACATAACGGATCTTACTATCAAAAGTGTTGACGAATTTTGTCTTGCGTGCTATTTCGTTATTATGTGTTTAATTGTCTTGTACAAAATATGACTTGTCTCGTACTTATCAAATTCGCAAAAATGGATGAAAACGATGGAAACTGAAGTTATTTTTGAATTTTATACAAAAAAGCATATTTTTCACTCCTTTCAGCAGTTGTCAAACTGTGAGTTTTCTTGCCTGAATAGGCTTTACTTTACGTACCTTTTACTATTTATTGACTGTCAGGAGGGAAAAGGATAGTTTCCATCTATTTTTATAAGTTTTTTAAAGCGATCCCACTTTTTTATTTCATCTAAATTTAATCTAATTCTTCTCTTTATTTAAAAATACGCACGCAAGAAACTTTTACGTGTCATTTCTTGCTTATGACGTTACGATTTCAATATGGCCGCGATGACTAGTCACTAAAAGTATAATTCAAGAGCTTTCAAACGAACTTTGGTTCATAATCGTATGATTTTTTTTTTTTGTTAAGTTATGACTATTTAAATTTTAGACTTTCCGTAAAATTTACAAGAAGGTAAATATGTACTTGTAAAACACATAGCATGTGTTTTACACAGAAATTAGGACCCCTAATCTACATTTTATTAATGTTATTTTAACTCCAAATCCTCTCTGTCGTGTGTGTTTGTGTGTATTTTACGAGAGAGTCAAAGTACAACATATGCTATTATCCTTTATTGTCAATTCAAAATGGCAGAATTATTGACTCCAAAACGTTTCTCAATCAATTTTTATTCCTGTTTACGGGCCTATGTTTAAGTGGCTTTGTGTCTGTGTATAAATTTATTAAAATGACAGAAAGTCTAAAATTCGAACAGCTGTAACGTCATAAAAAAAGTCATACGATCATGAAGTTTGTTTGAAAGCTCTTGAATTATACTTTCAGATACTGTTGAATTTATTTAGAAAGTAGTTTTCTTTTTGCCGCAAAAAAATATTGAAAGTGGTAAAAAAACCCCTTTTTTTACCCCTTTTATTTCAATTTATTTAATATCCTAACTAGGCAAATTCTGCTAACGGCATCGTATTTATCGTATTCAGCGCGAAAAAATCTTCGGGAAACGCATTTCGAAGAGAAAAAAAGTATTTTTTGTCACACTGTGTTAATTGTACATGATAAATTGTAGAATAATTTATTCTGGGGATGCATTCTTATTCTTAATAACATTTTTAAGAAAATGTGGTTAACTTATTTAATCCATGATCAATCGAAGAATCATAATGGTTTATAGTTTATACAGCGTCTAGCTCCGAATATTTTGGCCAGACCGTTAGATTTTATAAGAAATTTAATTCTGAACAAAAAATTTCCTAAAAACATTGATCAAAAAATGTTTCCTTATAAAAAGTTAGCGTCCAAAAATCTTTAAAATCACGATTATTTTATACACTTTTACAAATATCTGAGAAAGTATGCGTTTTTTAACAAAAAGTAAAAGTGAAACGAAAAACGAAAGTTGTAGAGAATTAAATTAGCTTTCAAATGCAAAATAATTATAGTATATTTCATAGGTTTTGAGATAATCAGTTTCAAATGTACAAGAAAGAGTTTTTTCGGCTATTGACGTAGAGCTTTTTTAAAGATCTCTTTATGCTGTTATGGTTTTAGCTAATTTGTAATGTTTATCTTGCTTATTGGTTGTTCCACTAAAAAAGTACACTTTTCTGAATTGTTTAATATGTGTTTTATTTTGATCATTTTCTATTACAGTGCTATTTTAATTTAAAAAAAGAATTTTATTTTTATAATGAAAGATTTAAAAAGAAGAATTTTATTTTTATGATGAAATATTTTTATTTTTATTTTTATTGATTTTTTTTCAAGAATATTTTATTATTTAAGAATGTTTTATTATTCAAGATCAAGAATATTATATTACTATTTATTGGCTCTAAACTTAATACATATAGATAATGAGCTATTCGAGATATTTATGTTGATTGGCATAAATAATTTTATCTTATTATTATTATTATTGTTATTATTATTGTTATTATTATTATTATTATTATTATTATTATTATTATTACAATTGTTAAATCGCAGGATGTAACGATTGTAGTAATTCGGTTTGTGCGTTCAGGAAATGTCTTGGTACGCTGACCCAGAGCGGCATACGCCGCTAGATCGAAATAACTCTCTCTCTCCGGCGAGCTTCCTAGAACCACCGAAATTCTACTCACTAAGCCACGCGTCTGTACTGTCTCCATTAGCACGGCTAAAGCGGATAAAACCGGAAGCGGCCCGCAAAGCTTGCGCGTCTCATCGTCTTTCAACTGAGAAGTACCAAAGAATTAAGTTGGGTTATGGAAAATACGGAGAGAGACGCAAAAATTTTGTTTGACAAATTCATTTATTATATTTTCACGTGTACAAATCGCATTGATCGAAAGGAATTAGTACAGAAATTCTCGACGTATTATAAACAATGAATTAAAACCAAAAACAGAAAACGGCGTATTTGCGTCATTCGATCTTAGGCAACCGGAGGGGTATAAGTATTTCCGCTCAATAGCTCGCCGCGCGCGGCAGAGCGAAAAGCGCGCCTTCGCCCGCGAAAGATCGTGTTCCCGTTTCATGGCATTTACAGCTAACGATAACTTTATTCGATTATCGTACCGTTGCACTTAACCCGTCCAATTCCGCCAATTGACTCGACACACCCACTCGCTCCTCTCCGTTGCCCCGGGGAGGGAGGCTCTCTCGTCTCTCGGCGGGCAGGCTGTTTGCGTCGTCGCGACGCTTTATCCGCATTCCAAATCACCGGGTCACTCGAAATGCATCTCCCGGGGACTGCGTCCCTCGGAAACTTCGCAAACTGGCGCACCGAGAGAACTTTGCAGGAAGAAACTTTGAAGATCACGTAAATATCGTCGTTGCTTACTTAAAAAGATTTTAAAATCTGTCTTCAAATTTGATTTTGGAATAATTTAAGAGCCAAAAGTTAGTCTTTTTAAATAGTATGATAAAATTAAGAATAATCATTATTACGTTATATTATTGCATTACATTGTATTATACTATAACTATTTGATTGGTTATGTTTAGTAATACCTTGAAGAAAAATTGAATCTTGTTTTTTTCTCTCTTGATGAATATGTTTTGATTCTGTATATCGAGGACCTATACGTGAGGGTGTTCGTGCACCCAGCGTGTACTAAACGGAAGCAGTCGGCCGTGGGAAAAAGAGGGTCCCGCGGCTGATTGAAGGTCAGCGACAACGTCGTCGCGAGCAAGATTAGCGTAGTGGGTTATGTCACATATATAATGATTATGCGCATACACATGAGCAGCACCACTACAGAGATTCAGACCACCGTAGTCTAAATATATGTTTCATCAAACTTATATTGTATTCGTGACAAGAATGTTATCGTTATCGTGCATAGCAATATATAAATATGTATTATGTGAATTGTATAAAAAATTTAATATTAAAAAATCTAATTAAAATACATATGCTATATAGGACACGCGATGTAAATTTGAATGCTTTTTATCTTACAACAATAAATCGAATCGGATCAAATGACTAACACAATTAAGAGCGTCTTCAAAGATCTAGAGCTTGGATCTCGATGCCTAATAATAAATTCTAAATATCTTCAGTCATTTAAACTAGTGCGCCGATTAATGTCGGACTTGCAACATAAATCATAAACTGAAGGTAAAATAATAAAATCGTAAATTAAATACTGATGCTAATAAGCATAATTTTTTTATTTTATTTTATTTCGTGCATATTTCATGAAATTTTCTCTCTCTCTCGCTTTTATTCTCTTCATATATGAATAAAATCAGAGCGAAATAATGATTGACATTTCTGAATATTTCTTCTCAATACAAAGTAACCAATCAACTTCATAGTCGAGTCTATAAAAAAACGCTTTGTAAAAACGCGCCTTTGTTGCGAAACGCGCGTGTGACTGATTCACTCCGTTTGATGACGATGCATATATATCGATCATGCCGTTGACAATTGGCCAAATAGTCGACCGCGTTGCGTCAAATCGGCCGAGTTCTCGTGAGATAATCAGCCTGATTTCGTCGCGGCTTTTATCTCCACGGGCGTGATCGAAATGTTTATTCCTTTATTTTTGTTACCTCAATGGACGTCACAGTGATTCTTCGCAGAGAGTATACCAACAGCAAGCTTTCCCCAGAAAGCTGAAGTAAAATCTTTTAATATTTTCGTCACGTTTTATTTACTCTCAAGGTGGGTTTAATCTCATTGGTAAACCGGTGGTTAACCGTTATCGACGATCTGAGTTCCTAACATTCAACAAGTCTTGGCCGACGTTGCTGGCCAACGAATCTTATAAGAGCACGGCCTGGGGGCGAGATTCTTTGCCGGCTAAACTTTGTCGGAAGCCTGCAGTGTAAACGGGTCAGAGACAATGTTAGGATGTGCTTAGAGCACACGTGGCTTAGTTACCAAACTAGATTTTACCACACGAAAAGAACAATTTTGTTGAAAGGTCTAAAAATTTTGCTAAATACAGATCTGAAAATAATTCTTATTCAATCATCAAAATTTGTTTGAAAATTAAAAATTATAAGTATTACTATAAAACGTTTTAATTAATTTTCTAGCATTGTGACTTCCCAACAAAATTATTTTGATTATTAAACAAAAATTATTTTCAGCTCTGGATTCAGCACAAAATTGTCCTTCCGTGCAGCTAGATATATTTTAATACTAACATGTTAGCCTCGCAATAATGGTAACAGCTGTAAAAAGTGTCGTTAAAAGTCTCTTCTCGGCCCTGTTCGCAGAAAGTTTTGTACGCAAAAGTATCATAAATCTAGTTTTAAGTTATTTGTTTAATTTTTTTTTACCGTGAATCACTTCTTCCGCGAAGTATCTTCTGTCATCGCCTTCTCTTTCGAACAACCGGAACCGTTTGCCAATTTGAAGTCGATGATAGGGTGGACGACCGCGTAATAGTCAGTCGGAGAAATTTCAATGCCACGGCGTCGTATGCAGAGCCCTAACTCGCCTGGGCTCGCAAATCGTTAACCTCCGCGGTGGCACTGTCATTATCGTTCCGCCTGTTATTACGGTGATCGTAGTAAACGCGCGCGGCATATTGCGCGAGTACGAGGCACTTTTATCCAGTTAAATAACGGACAAGATTCTCACATTGCCAATCGATCGATCGGACTTTAAATTGAAACGTTTTTATATATGAAAAGAGTTTTATTTGATTCGATATGAAATATAATTTTCTTTTAATGAATTATAAATGCTTCAAAATTTTAGAGTTAAGCTTTAATAAATAAATATTATGCGCAAATATACAATACAATTTAATTATTTTATTATATCTTATTCTTTTATTTTGTATCTTATCATATTCTCTTGTTCCTTTTTATTTTTTATTTGTAGTATTCATAAAATAGGGATAATGATAAAAAGAAATTAGGATTTTCATTTATCCCATGATTTATTTACAAATGAATATATGGAACATTTTGGTATAAACTGTACAATCTTTTTTAGTAAGTTTTGCATAATTCTATGACTTATTCTTGTTATTTAAGGATGTTTTATTTTAACAAAATTTTAATGCTTATTTACTGAAACATTCAATGTCAAACATTAAGAAATTGTAAAAGATATTGAAATGTAATGTTAGTTAATGAAAAATATCGATTCCGAGTCCATCGGAGACTTCCTAATCGCCGACAAGCGCGTCTGTCCTGGGAGACGTATACACGCCGCGTACGTAAATCAAGGCGGACTAAATATAGCGCTTTGATCGGCAACGTGCTAATTACCGGGGAGCCGCAAGCTCTCACAACTCTCCTAGCGCGGTGTGTCCAATAAATTAAAAAAACGAGATAAACGGCAAGAGAAAAGAGTTCCGTGAATCCCCTCTGTTCATTCTACCCTCTCCGTCTCTTTGATCGCCGCGAAATGACTTTATCTCGTTACGGCGCGCGAGCTCTGGGCCGCCGCGCGCCGCGTCGCACAGAAACTTACTGATCTCTTGCGCGCATCGCGCGCAATTGCAACGACGCGCAGCACACGCGCATCGTTGCACTCGCGGATCAAGCGGCCCGTAGAGATACGAACGAATTTAAGCCAGACGAAACGCACTCGCGCCGCTGCTCGTCGATAAAACGTCCAGCCTACGGTCGCTGACCCGGGCTTATTAATCCTTTTGACGCACACTTTGGGGGATCCCCTCTATTTAATTCCCTTATCGCGGCTTTAATTTCGAAGATACCACAACGTGCAGAGACTTTTAATTTGAAAGATTAAACGCGATTTCGGGATTAATTATATTACTTTTCTGCTCACGATGTATGTTTTTCTTATTAAATATTTACTTTTCTTTAAATTTTTTTAATTGCAACTCTTTGACGCTCGACATTGTGATTATTAAGCCACAAGTTGAAACTTCGTAAAAAATAAATGGCATTTTCGAACTAACCATTAAGATATTTTTATTCGTTTATATTTTAGATCTAATTGTAAACTATGTATATGTATATGTGTATGTATGTATACATATATATATATATATTATATATATATACATATATATATGTACAGAGTGTCCAAAAAGTCCATCTGAATATCATGGAAAATATAAATTTTACAAAAAAATTTTAGACAAAAGTTGTAGGGTTCGAAAAAATCTATTTATTGATCTTATTGGCTTATTGGCTTTTATATATGTATTTATATATATAATATAATATATAATATAATATATAATATATATATATATAAAACTCTGTAATCTTTAGTCGCTGTAACCTGAGGAACATAAATGCAAATTTCTAATATCCATTACAGCGCATATGGAATGTGTTACTTTGTACAAAGATCATTAATAAACGGTGAAATTGCTTGCACCTCCGGACATTATTGGCCGCGTGTCTTTTCATAACGATCCTTGTCAAGTTAATTCTTGCTATAAACAAAACGTGTTTCACCGGTTCTCATTAGTGAGATATGGCAGTCACTTGACTCGTTAAGTCTACTCGATTTAGCATACATCCTAATTTCTAGAAAATCCGACATGCCGCGCAGCTGACCACAGCGAGGGATGAAATTAGATAGCTGCTGATTATGCGACGACTTGTTTCACGCTTGAAAAATAACGCATTATACGGAGTGTCATAAAGTAATGTAGAACTTGCAAAGCGGAGTGATAAATAATGTTCATTGATGTCGAAAAATAAAATTTATAGGTATAATAAATCATCGAAAAGATAAATTTTATTAATAACAAAATGAAAAATGAAATAAATGAAAAATAGATTATGTCGAGATGATTCGAGCATTAATCTCTGTAAGCCTTCTGGGACAAATAGAATTAATATTATAGAAATTCATATTTATAGCTCTTTCGTCGCCATTCCTCTTTTACGGATATTAAATACAAAAATTATAGAAAATAAAAAAGAGTTAAGAATAATTATAAAATAATTTACATGTATGATTTACATTTTAATGTCACAAAAATGTACAAAAATATCATTTTCGTGATACATGACGTTGTTAACAATTTGTTTTCAAATGGAACGCACTTGAATTTTGATTTTAACTCATAATACATAATACATACATATAAAATAAAATAGTAAAATAATACGAAACGTATAAAAAAGGATTTCAAAGTTTTAAGATAATTTGTAGTGATCTATAATTAAATCATAGGATGAATGAAAATCTTAATTTTTAATTCTATAATTATAACTCTTCTTATAAGCTAAGAATAAAAATGTTTTTCTCTCTCTCTCTCTTTCCCTTCCTTCATCTCTCCTTCCCTCTTTCACAATAATTTAAGCTTTCTCGCTGAGTTCTTGCGTGACAGTAGGAATCACCCTGTATGCGTGTAATCCTGGTACCTGTCTGAAGGCAACGTTGCTACGTGCAGCAAGCGAGATGGTAGCTCGTATTACGGTCCGCTAATACTACAGTTACGTTAATATGCGCGACACAAGGAAGCCGAAGAGATGCGGAAGATGCAGAATCAGAAGAGACTGAAGCGATCGTTATGACATTCTTCTCCTCATCTTTCGCATGAGCTTCCACTTCTACTGAGAACGGATTATTGCATTATCGTAATTAATCGGCATACCGGTTTTCTGTACTCCGCCGCGAGATAACACACAAAGTAGAGCATGTCCGCAGAATGCACTGAACAAATCGCTTCTTCCTCTACCTTTTTTCATTTTAGAGAGTTCAACGTTAGAGAATTGAAGATTTTATCCTATGCATTTAGAGATCAATATGGATCATCTTGATACACGGAAAGAACGATTCTGCTGAAAGATCTAAAATTTAACTGGATACAAATCTGAAGATAATTTTGTCGGATTATTAAAACAATTAAATTATAATAATGTTGGAAACTCAAATCGATTGCTAGAATATTAAAATTTTTTGCAGCATTGTTCATTATACTTGAGTTTTCAAACAAAGTTTTAGATTTGTATCCAACTAAATTTTAGATCTTTTGACAAATTCGTTTTTTTCCATACATAAAATCTCTTTTTATATGTTTTGCATTATTTTATAACTTATTGTTAATCTATATATATATATATATATATATGCATAAAAAATTGATCCGATCGTGTTTTTGATTTGCAAATGTATCATCAGTCTTGTCTCAAGCGTTTGATAAATAATTTCTCATGTATTCTTAATTATTTCATTTTTGTTCACGGAAAGAACAATTTTATTGAAAGATCTAGAATATTTTGCTAGATACAGATCTGAAAATAAATTTTATTAAACCATGAAAAAAAATACATAAAAAATTAAATATGAAAAGTATTATATTAGAAACGTAAAATACTTGTTAGAATAGTTGATAGAATATCAAAATTATTTTAATGTTTCAACATAATTTTTTTGATGGCCCAACAAAATTTATTTTCAGATCTGTTTTCAGCAAAAATTTAGATTTTTCAGCAAAATCGTTGCTTCCATGTTGCATTAATATTAAGATTCGCACACCCGACTACACATTACGTACGAAGGTCGATAAACATGTGTATCTTATGCCTCCACAAATTGCGAATTATAAAGTTCGCGTGTCTATGAAAATCAAGGATTCATGGATCGTTTAGTATCGTAGAACGCACAGTATTTTTCGTCGGGAGATCCTGCAGATGCACCAGGGCGTTTACGTTCGTGATCTTTATCGGCGGATCTATAAATCCGAGAAGCGTAGCGCCGGCGCGCGGCGCATCACTCGCGGCGATGTGAATTCGCGGGACAGCGACGTCGTTAAAGTCAATTTCCGAGCTTCCGCCACCGACGCGCGCAGTGGTGCTCGAACGGATAAAAGCGGAATGTCTTTCCCTCTCTCTTCCCCTTTTGAAAAAAACCGTGTATCTGTGAGAAATATCGAGATACATCTGCGATACGCAGTTCCGAATAGCTCGAGCTAATGAGAAAGTCCTGGTAAAAAAAATCTCACTCCAGAATAGCTAATTATCTTAATCGCTTTATTGCTTCAAATAGCGCTTGACGAGGCTAGATGAGGCAGGAGTCCGCCCGAACCGCCTGTCATAAAGCTCGTTTCTTCAAGCACCACCGCGCGATGCTCTGCTCTATTAACGGCGACGAGGAAGAAGACGCGGATAACGGTATATCGTTTGCGCGCGCGAGTTCCGGTTACGGAGATCCGAGAGAGAAAGAGAGAGAGAGGCCGAAGGCTCCTCTCGGGAGTCCACGCTTCGCTCCGGCAGGAAGTCACGCCGCCGGAAATCGTGTCGCAAAGTAACGTTACCGGGTCGTGCCGGAAACTACGACCGGTGAAAGAGAAGTAGTAGGGACAGAGACAGACGGGGCATAATTGAGGATTATTTCGTTCTACTTCTTAATAACCTAAGTATGCGTAAGAAGTGCCGTGTTACCTCTTTGGACGTTATTAACGTCCTACCTGTGAGAAAATTCCTCCCGACGGTACTGGTTTAATTAAGTCAGATAACTGTCTGAGATGGAAAATTAATCGGCGGCAAATTTGCATATGTTATTTCTACTTTGCTAATTCCTTTCTTCGAGCATACCTCGTACGGTCTATGAATTATGCCTCCATGTAACGTTTTATACTTGAATTTTTTATTTGATTACGTATCTCAACTTCTATATTCAATTTCTGTAATATAAGTAAAACCCGCAAAATCAGTAATTTGCGTGCACTTGAAACGCATCCAACTTTTGTCTTTTATTTGTATTTTTTTGATAAAGGCTGAATTTTTTAAATCAGAATTCGTTACTTTTTGGCGTCTTTCTTGCGTATTTCAAATTGTCCATACTCAATTTCTGTAAATTTAAAATCCGCGTGAAAAAAAATTAATAATTTGTCGCATTCAACTGAGACTCCTATTTTCCATTTGCGTTTTCCGTCAAAAAATAAAAAACTGAACTTTTGTCAAAATTCGTTGATTTTCACCGACTTTCTGATATTTCACTTTGTTTATATTCAACTTTTATAAATTTAAATAAAATCTGTGTGGAGAAAATTAGTGATTTCTCGCATGCCACTGAAACTCTAACTTTTATTTTCCATTTGCGTTTTTCGGCAAAGCTGAATTTTGTCAGAATTCGTTAACTTACGACTGTCTTTCCGACTTTTAAAAGCTCGACTACCGAGTCGACTACATATTCATCCTGCGTTACCGACATCCGACGCGAATCTTATAAAATGCTCTATATAACGACTTCGTGAGTATTTTCTTCGGACAACGAGCTATGAGGGCTAACGAGCACCGACAGCAGGACGACTCCGTTGTAATTACTGTGTCGGATTAGATTAGATGGCAGCATAATTATCGCGGAGGCCTTCGATAACACGACGCGATCTCTCCAGCGAGAGAGCTCGCGCTCTTCAAACTCCGTGAGAGACCCCTTATATAGCAGTAAACGTCAGTTTTCTCAACTAGACTAGACCGGCAATGAAAGTCGAGCGGGCTAAGCCGGCCCTTCCTACGCGCGACGCGCAACGCGGCTTTACAGTGATCGACTATTCCTGGATTCAGGTCTCGGCCCGTGAATCAACTTTGTGGCTGAAAGTATGGTATATGTACGCGCGCTCACGAGCGGAAGTGCGTTCATAAGGTGCACCAACGCGCATAGTCTGACGAAGAATAGTAATGATTACACATTTCATCGAGATGAGACATTGAGTTCTAAAAGAAACGCAGGTGTAATTCGTGGATTTGTTTCGCAATTTGCTTTATGTCTCTAATATCCGGACCAACGAGAGATGAACCAAAAATCCGCGCAAAAGCATCGAATAGTCAAACATTTTCGTTTAAATATCCCCGGATAGCTGAAAACGTAATGTGAAAATTTTAAATTTTAAATAATCAAAAGTATAGAAGGCTCTGCGAATAAATCAATTTAAAAAAAGGAGTAAATCCAATCAAAGCCAACGCGGCTGTTAATGCGTAACATTTAGACACTTATTCATACAAAGTAACATAGGAGAATTTGGATAATAGTAAGTATTTGCAAGAATTTCAGAAAAATAAGAGATTTTAAGATACATTTCAGACATTAAGCGTTATAAAAAAAGAATGCTCGATTGAATGGGAGCAAAGAGAGCATGGAACAAGCCATTACAGCTTTATGGTGTGATCTCGGTTTTAGAAGCTGCACAACTATTTCATGTTCCATATAGAAAAGTACAATCTAAACAAAAACAAATATACTGAAAATAAAGTTCATAGAACTTCTATTGGGCATCCCGCTGTGTTTAGTAGCGTTTTAGAAAACTTTAGAAAGAGTTAAATATCTCGAAGCCAGAGGTTCTCTTACTAATTTCTGTTTAATTTTGTCTGAAAAGTGCAATTGAATATTTAAAACACAATAGATAAATATAATGTTTTGCTTTTATTATAATATCAATGTTAAAAAGTTTTTATGTTTGTTGTACTTAAATTGGGACTAACATGATTATTTTATGTTATTCTAATTTGTGTTCAATTTGATCTGGAAAATATAATAAAATGTTCAAAAAACATTTAAATATAAGATTTGGTATTTATTGTAATATTAATGTTCATTTTCAAATTACCCCTCAAAATTGATTTTCGTTAAAATTGTAGGGGTAAATCAGATAATGACATTGCGTCTCAAGATTTAAAGAATAATTTTTCATATATTGGGTAAATATTCTTTAAACATGTAAGTTTTCTGTTACCTAATCAATTGAAGGATAAAATTATTACTTTTCGAGAAATTGTTCAAAAAGTTTGGAATTATTGAAATTATCCCGTTGTATCCTATGTATCGCGTACGTTTCATCCATAATTTTGGTTCTCTTCAGTGCAAAAAAAGAAAGTTACAATATATAATATAAAGATCTAAACATAGATTTTAAAAGATCTAAACATAGATTTTAAAATGCTGAGATGTAATTCTGATTATTTACAAAGATATGACGCGACGTAAAAATGAATATTTGGATGTTCCGAAACGTCATGTTATCAATTGTTAAAACCACAGATTGCAATATTTAAAGTCGAAATTCAGGTTTTAACAATAACAAGCGATTGTTTTATTTAAAATTTAAAATTTTTTGCGTGTAAAAACAAAGTCTGATTTGCCTCTCCGATCGATTGTCCATTGACTCAGCCGTTGGGCGGGGGCGGAAGGAAAGATTAATTGAGAGATCGCGCAATCAGATGTTGACGTCACCGCGATGACCTCATGCAAACTACGTTTGCAATGCACGTGTCGTGAGATCGCGCGTTCGTGTATGAGCGGAAACATAATCGTTGCATACTGCAAATTCATGTATGTGTCTCTTCATATACATACATATAATTAATTTTTTTTTGTAAAAATACATTTGTTGTTATGTAATGTGTATTACTTCTTAAAATAATAACATATTGGTGTTTTTACACGGAAAGCTAAATCGTACATACGCATATGAAGGCACTTGGATTGGACACTTGAATTTGCGATGCAGAAGCGACGTTTTAACCGCTCGGCCAGCGGTTTCACTCCCAGCCTATTTCTGCGTCTGCGTTCGAGTGCAACGGCAACTCGAGCAATAACTCCGAGCAGGGACGAGCGGTTTCGAAGGGTCAGACCGCGCGGGATTAAGGATGCGCCGGGGAAATTGACAGGTCTTAAAGTTTACGTCAATAATCGCGTGATATTCGCGATTACCCTTTCCGCACTCGATAGAAATACTTACGTGGCACGCGGACGGGCATCTGGCAGTGCGGCATTCGGGTAAACGCGTTCACGCAAGATGGTAGTCGATGATGTCATTCGCTGATCGTTTCGCACACTCGTAAGCCTCTCGTATTCGCCCGTAACTATAATCGTCCCAAAAAGTGTTGCGTCACTCTTCGCCACCGTAAAGCACTAAATTCCCACGAAAGTGAACTCTTGTCGCTCGCGCGAATACCAAGTTTTTCTTTTATCATGCATAAAATATTAATAAGATCTGTGCTGTAACTTCTTAGTTCTTACGTAATTTTAGAAATTATAATATAAAGAACTTTTGCACCAATACGGAAAGAACGACTTTGCTGGATATAGATCTGAAAATAATTTTTGTTGGACAATCATAATAATTTTGTTGAAAAGTCAAACTGATTGCTAGAATATCAAAACGTTTTATAGCAATGCTTATCATTTTTAACACTGTCCGACAAAATTATTTTGATGGTTTAACAAGAATTATTTTCAGATCTGTATCCAGCAAAATTTTTAGACCTTTCAGCAAAATTGTTCTTTCCGTAAAAAGGATAAATTTCGTGTAAATAAATTATTCGTCTTGCCAAAAATAAAATTTCATCGAGACGTCTTTTCGAATTTTTCGCTGCTTTAGCTCGAAATTTTTACTTATTTTGTTTTTATCGCCCTTTTTTCGCATTAATTCTAAATCTTTTTGCTGAGAAAAATGTTTTAATTATATCAACTAGACGTATATGATAGAATGCACTTTGGTAAGACTAATAGAATTTCTAGTTATCATGATTGAATTTGATATTTTATAGCTGGAACATTTGATAGACTTAACTGTAAGAATTTGGTTAGTATTTTTGGTTGGATCTGTTAAAACTTCTTTCACTAGATGTTCTTTTTATTAAAAAATTATGCTGACTAAATCAATTTAGTATTATTATCAACTCTGAGATATTTGAACATTAAGGAATTATAATCATACTTATCTAATTTGGTAATTTCCAAAAGAACTTTTATTTGTTTATTTTTGCACAAACATACTGGCCCAATCTATATCAGATTTCCAATTATGCAACTAGATTTTTTTATCAGTGTTGCATAGGTCGAATATATGAAGAATTATTTTTTTACAAATATAATACAAGGACACTAGCTCTGGATAAAAATTTACTTTTTACCCTAAAGATAAAAATTCATATCTTATTTCCAGAAAGATATTAATCAACAACATACTGAAATAACACAAAAACTGAAAAAAGAATCTAGTTGCATTATCTGGGAATCAACCAGTGAATTCAACCAGTCTGTTCGAAAATTGACGATCATTAAAACTTTTGAGGGGATTTATCAGATTAGTATGATTAATTCCTTCCTGTTAAATATACCAGAACTTCTTGTTACTGATAGAAAAATAAAACTGAATAAGAATGCGCTATGGTTAACCAAAAATTTGTTCAGGTTGCATGTTTTTTTTAAACTAGAAATTTTATAGATTTGAAAAATATTAACCAAATCCTTAAGGTAAACGTACCAGTGATTGAACATGTATCTATTTCGAAACACGTACACAAAAATTTATTTTAATGCTTTTTTACATAATATTATAATTTAAATTGTAATCTTTAAATATTTTTTAAATTAAATTTTGATATTATAATAAGAAAAGCATTTGAAATTAATAAATTTTATATGTTTATTTATAGATACATGTTCAGTCACTGATACGTTTACCTTATAGTAAAGTCTATCAAACGTTTTATGGGAGGGAGGGGGAGGTTAAAAAAATATATCGAGTCCTATCACGATCATTAAAAATTCTGCTTGGTTTCACTAAAATACATTCTATTATACATATATGTTTTGTTAATATAATTAAAACATTTTTCTCAGTGTATTTAACAGTTGTAATTATATCATAAAGGTTACTTTATGGATGATTTTATTCAATTTCAGTATTGTTTTATATTCTTTAATTGTAATTGAATGAAATGATGGAAATTATCCAATTAGATCCCTGGGTCTAGTTGCGGATCAGACTACCTGCGAAATATTTTAACTAAGCATGTTGATTTTTCCCGTGAAATCTAATGCTATCTACTATCTTCTGTAAGAGCCATAAGACAATCCTTAGATATTAAACTTTGAACGAATTTTTAAAGATACACTTAAAAAATTGACGTTTTATTATTTAATAATGTAAAATGTGCAGTGTTGTTGCTAAACAAGAAACAATTGATGAATGATAAAGTTAACACAAATGCTAAAAAGAATCTTGTGATATTTGAATGAAAAATACAATAATTATTTAAATATAATAAATTATCCAGAACTAGTTTTCGACCTACATCTAATGCCCTTTGCTCTATCCTCTTGAGAAAATTTCGTGAGAAAATTCAGAATTAATTCGTCTTAATTCACCCCGACTGACGCGCGCTGCATTATGCATCCGTTTTATGCCGCCCGATCGTACTGACATTTCGGACTGACTCGCAAGGGCAGATTTATCGCGGACCGCCCGCCCGTGCTTGGTCTGCATTATGTGAACGGCGGGATTTATTCCGCTCTCCGAGACGAAGCACCCGTTTCGGTTCGTGCAGCACGGGGGGAACGACGCCGCGCGCCGCGGCAGCACCGCGTGCGAACGCAACGGAGGGAGGCATGCAAATTTATCAATTTAGCGCCCCGGTGCACTCAAGCGCATTGCATCATTGCTCCGTAATCGTCGGCGGAACCGGCGCGGCGCGGCGGCCATCGTTATGCATAATTCGTCGTCGTCGTCGTTTTACCTTCGTGTCTCCCAAACGCGTGAAACGGATGAACCCGAAATTGGGTCAACGTCGAAGAGTCAACCACTATGGGAATCAGTGTACATATTTTTAGGAATATATTGCCAGTATTGCGGCAATACAATACTAGCAATATGCTATCAATACATAGCAATGCTTCGAGTAATACATACACGGAAAGAACGATTTTGCTGGAAGACCAAAAAAAAACCTGAAAATAATTTTTGTTAAGTCATTATCAAAATATTTTGTCGGAAACTCAAGAATAATAAGCATTGCTATAAAAAGTTTTGATAT
>NW_012028714.1:4167-27695 GCF_000956235.1 Wasmannia auropunctata | reverse complement strand
CCAGCAAAATCGTTCTTTCCGTGTAGCAATACATTAGCAATACTTAGCAATATTGTGCAATAGGCGGCAGTACATGAGATTATAGATGGCAATATTACTGACAATACGAAAGCAATACAATACGCGGAAAGAACAATTTTGCTGGATTCAGATCTGAAAATAATTTTTGTTCAATAATCAAAATAATTTTGTGGGTCAAAAGTCCAAATAATTGCTAGAATATCGAAATGTTTTTATAACAATGCTTATTATTTTTAACATTCTAATAAAATTTTTTGATAATTCAACAAGAATTAATTTTCAGACCTGTATTTAGCAAAATTTTTAGACCTTTCAACAAACTCGTTCTTTCCGTGTAGCAATACTAGCAATAGAGAGTGTTGTATTGCCATAATTGGTAATCACTGTACATTTTTTTTAGTACTGGTTGACTTCTCGGTCCACGCGTTAACGTTTTAATAAGACATCATTCCGCTTTCGAAGTTACATAAAGAACAAATCTGTCGAGATCTTATACGGAAAGAACAATTTTGCTGGATCCAGATCAGAAAGTAATTTTTGTTCAATAATCAAAATAATTTTATTGGAAAGTCAAAATGATTGCTAGAATATCAAAACGTTTTATAGCAATGCCTATCATTTTTAACTTTCCAACAAATTATTTTGATTATTTTGATTATTGAAAAATTATTTTCAGATCTGTATTCAGCATAATTTTTAGACTTTTCAACAAAATCGTTCTTTCCGTGTACGCAAGACGAAAAATGTCTAGATCTCGAACGGCGTTCATGAAAATCTCGATAGCACCAAGAATGAATCGTCGAATAACTTCGAGCTTCCTGCCCTCCCTTTTATCTCAGAAAATCCGGACGATAGCCAGCGGTCATTTGTCGTGCACGTAAAAACATTGCTACCGCGGCGTTTGCTGTCGCGCGACCTTGGCGAACGCGGCGCAAGGTAAGGTGACTCACGCAGGTGATAAGCGCAATGGAGAGTTATCGTGCAATGGTTGCCCGACGCGGAATAATCGAGCGGATAAACCGAACTCTTATGCGGATCTTACCTGATAGTAGGAAATATCTCATACCGTAAAGCGATACTGAAATCATCACAATCAATCAAGAAATCCAAATCACTATCAATATTCTACACCAATCTATCAACATTAATCATACACGATCAGTAATAATATTGACATTGTATTATTGGCACTGCATTGTGACAGTATTATTGACGTGTAAAGTAAGTATTACTTCTCCAATGCGCACCACGGGGTTGGAAATAATCTCCACACGGAAGGAACAATTTTGCTGGAAGATCTAAAAATTTGGCTGGATACAGATCTGAAAATAATTTTGTTGGAAATTCAAACTGGTTGCTAGAATATCAAAACGTCTTAAAATGCTCATTATTTTGAAATTTTCAAAATTTTAAGTCTTTAACTCTTTCAGTAAAATCGTTCTTTTTGTGCACGCACGCTTTGCGTACGGTTCTCTTATCATGCGTGCAACTTCAGAGATATCGGGTCACCGGAGTACTTACTTTAGAAGCTGCTCTTATCGACTTATTGGTGCTCACCAAAGTCAATATCGGAGTTGATCGTCTCGCGCACGAATTGTCTTCTAACGTGAGATGCACAATGTCTTGAAGGGGCCATTCGAAGCCACGAATCCCAGCGGAGATAGTTTCCGAACTCGCTCCGCGAAATTATGGCGGCACGGTTTTCTCCCGGCCCTCCTCGGCAACACGGCAGAATCTCTTCGAGGGAGAGTCTATCGTTATTCATTTCTCGGCGCGTCGGTGTTCGAGAAGTCATTGCCCTCGGCTCATGCGTCCTCGGGTTCTCACGCCCGCGTGTGCGTGATGTTACCTGTCCGCGAAAACAGGTGCCCATTCAAGCGAAAGGATGAGATCACGTTTCGTCTCCTCGTTTCCCTCGCTTTTCCTCCGGTTTTCGAGGAGAGAGGGGGAAAAACCCTTTCGTAAATGCGTCCCTCTTCATTCTCAAGTAATAGACTGTTCAGCGAAACGCTCCGTCGTTCCTAGACCCCAATACCTAGAGCTCTTTCACTCTTAAACTGTGAACAGTATTCATAGTTTAACGACCTATAGTATTCGTAGTTTAACGACTACGGCATTGTATACTGCAAGTTTATTTTTAAGAATATTTGGTCTGTACGACATTAGCTAAAAGTTATTGAAATTTAAAACGATAAGAAAGGGGTAAACGACAACAAATTTTAGTGAATATCCGAAACCAATTGTATAAAACAAAACAACAAATAATTTATCTTGTAATGGTTTATGTAGCGCAATGATTATATTTTGCTGCAGTTTTAGGTAAATAACTTTTTAAATGAGTAACATCCATTTTTATTAATGTAATTGTGTGATTAAACTTTGTAAATTAAATTGGCCTCAATTTAACTTACTTTTTATCTTTTTTTAGTTCTAAGAATTAGAAAAAAGAAATATTTTTATTAGAGTTTTGTTATATGTAAAAGTTTTTAGTATGTGTAAAGAATTTGATTTAATTTGTAATATTACTTTCTTATTAAATTTACAAATAAATAAGTAAGGAAGACCGGGGCTGGTTGATACATGGGGCACGTTGATACATTCAAAATTGCTGCAAAATGACAAATGGTAATATTATATAAAAAATATATAGTATTTCCGCAAAAACATTGCAGTCATGCTGCAATAAGATATTTTGGACTAAATAGCATATTTTCAGAAATAAAAAATAATTCAGTTTTTGATAGCCAAAAGTAAAATAAATTAGTGACATATTAAATGTTATATTTACAAATTTGCTTATTATATTGTAATTTTAACTATTTTTTTTTAATTTTTACTTTATAAGTAATAACTTACAGTTATATTAACGTCTTAAAATATTTTTTGCTTAAGCAACAATTAAAATGTGTAAATAAGTCGGGGCTTGTGTAACGGGGTATGTTGTTACAGTGTTTATTTTTGTTATCAACCGAAACAAATTTAAAATAATGTTAGATTTTTATAATCTTTCCTTAGTGCAATCTTATATTTATATTTTTTTTCACTGTGATTCATGTAATAGAAAGACTGATAAACGTTTATGTTTATATCATTAATGTTACATTAATGTGTATATTTTATTTGAAAAGTTATAAATAAAGTTATGTTAATTTTTTTTTATTTCCTTCAATTAAATGCGTTATATTTTGAAATCTGGATGTGTAACGACTGATTCTAGTAATTGTAACAATTGACCCCGCATATGGGGCCGGTTGTTACAAGTTGCATCACTTTACATTTTCCATTAATACAACAAACAAATTAATTGTATTATTAAATTATAAAAATAATTTCTATGTTGTTGAAGCATGTGGCTATAGAAAAATATCTTTGCGATATTTATTTCATTTAATAGTTACATGTAAAAAATTCATTTAAAAAAATTGTATCAACCAGCCCCGGTCTCCCCTACTACAAAACGCGATTTTACATACACGGAAAGAACGATTTTGTTGGAAGATAAAAAAAACATCTAAATATAATTTTTGTTAGAGCAGCATCAAAATATTTTGTTGGAAACTCAAAAATAATAAGCATTATTGTAAAAAGTTTTGATATTCTAGCAATCAGTTTGACTTTCCAACAAAATTATTTTGATGGTGCTTTAACATAAATTATTTTCAGATTTTTTTTATCTTCTAGCAAAATCGTTCTTTCCATGTAAGAATCGGTATAAACAAATTAAATAACTTAAGTTAATAAGGGAATTGCGCTCTCAAATTTTACACAGATACTCAGACATATGTCGTATATAATAGAACAATCTATGAAAATTTTATATTTTTAATGCTTTGAGATGTGACACATTCATTTTTAAGATAGATACCTCTTTATCAGTTCTTGAAAAATCAATTTTGAAATTAGATTTTATTTAAAGGTTATATAGTTGAACTTTATAATGATGCATTATACTATGCTGATATTATTTTACATACAAGTTTTATTTAAGAAAAATTTATGATATATATATATATATATATATATATATATATATATATTTTATAAATTCCTAAAGATAATTGATTGAAGAAGAGGGAAGAAAGAAAGAGAGAGAGAATAGACAAGACGTTCGTACTAATCGACTGTTTTACTCAAATGTTTCAGGTAGTCCCGATGCTACCCTATCAAGAGGACATTTCGGACATCCTTGCCTCGAGTACTTCTTGGCGCGAACGTGAGTACGTCCAGTTTGAGTTCCTTCGCGTCTCGTCTGCGAAAAAATCAATCATCTTGCATTAAATTTCTCTTTCTGTCAATCAAAAATTATTAACATTAAAAATTATTAACACAAAATATCGCAACCTTTTAGACGTTACAGAAAAATGTATCTTTTTAGGCAATGGAAAAAATAATATAGGTATATGTAAACTGCTGCTTTTCAGAGAGTCTTAGTTAATTTTCACACCTTCGCATAAGTTTCGTAAATTTATTAGACACGCAATTAAAAGATTGGTAACATTATAAAAGGACGTAGACGAGTCAAAGTCGGTTAAAGGGTCAACTTGGCTGCGAGTCCGCCTTGGAAACGGTCGCAGACGAACGCGAACTTGAAATATCCGTGACCGTGATTTGCCAAAGGCAAACCCCGAGTTCGTTCCGGCGCGGCGCGGCGCGGCGTCCGCAAAGTCGCGTAACGGGAGCGGGACGGGAGCCGATTCAGCCGTGAAATTCTTCACGCACGGAAGGGCTTCGGGGCTCTTTAAACCTAGGCGGGGGGGTTCGCATGGGAAAGGAGCAGGTTGAATGGCTACTCACGGCCGCGCTACGGCTGCCACGACGAATGCGCGTTTGCACCTGCAGTTTAGCTGCACGCGCGAAGCGATCGACCGTCTCGGTTCCGGGGAATACTTCGAGTAATGTCGCAAATCGGCGAGACGACGGAAATTAGAGGGTGTACCTTAAAATACATTCTCTTCCGCGTACTACGGGCTATCGCAAGAACAAGAACGTCTCAATTCGTGTTATTGAAAAATTTAAAAGAAAAATAATTGATTTTGTAGGAAACACAAATACACATCCAAAATTATTTACCTAATATGTCATAATAAGTAAACATCTTTTATTTATAAATAATTATCGTGTAATCAGACTGATAGAAAATAGTTAAGTGATGTTATAAACCGTCGAGAACGATAGAGATTGTAGATTGTAAAAATGATTTGAGATTTTTAAGTACATTCTCTTCCGTATTTAAACTGTTGCAAAACAAGAGAAGCACGTCTCATTTCTAAATTATTACATTATTAAGAAGTCATTTTAAAAATAAATAATTGATTATTTGAGAAAACGAACACACACAAAATTATATTTATCTAATTTATTTGCCATAATAAATAAGTATCTTTTATTTATGAATAATTACGTGTAATCAGAATAATAGGAAATAATTATTTAAACAACGTCGCAAATCGACAAGATGACCGAGATTAGAAGAAGAAATTGAGTGTTTCTATTTAAAAATACATTCGCTTTCCTCACATACACAGGCTATCGCAGAACAAATATGTCAATTCTTCGTCACTTAAGAGGACGCTGAAAGGTCGGAATTACCGACACATTACAGTTTAGTAAATTTCTCCGAGTTGACTGAACGGAATTGAAAATCCTTTCACAGGATTGAAATAGACATAAAATTGTGATGTAAGACGAACGAATTTATAGTAAAATTGGAAAAAAATTAAAAAACAGCTATCACCTGACTTAAACATTTCATTAAAAGTTGTGTAGCTCATAGTGTAAAAGTTCTGTAGCTCATATGTACAAAATGCTTACGTCTCACACCATAGATTAATGAATGAATAATACAAAGTCATTTGAGCTACGATTGAAAGCGTAAAAAAAAAGATTTCCACTAAACTGTAATTTATAGTAATTCGTACGTTTAGCTAACATACAGAATGATAGACAGTAAAAATTGCGTCTAGCAGTAAATGTCGGATTTTGCAAGAGATGGCGTTTTAATAAGTTAAATAAGGACAATGCACGTGTTTGAGTAAGACAGGAGATATTGTAAGAAGTTCATTTAGAGATATCATAATTGACATTGAAGAATCTGTTTTATCTCGTGAAAATTTTTTCGACCTTTCAGCATCCTCTTAAGTCATTTAAAAAATAATTAGTGATCTGAAAACACATACAAAATTATTTACCTAAACATTCTGAATTTTTCGTCACAATAAACAATTTTTATTTATAGATAATTATTATATAATCAGAATGGTAGAAAAATAGTTAATTTTTAATATTGAAATTCAAATTCAATAATAAATGAAGAAACTTTGTCACTTAGAAGTCATTAAAAAAAATTGATTCTATGAGAAACAGATACAAAATTATTTACCTAAACTGGATTTTTTGTCACAATAAACAACTTTTATTTATATATAATTATTAAATATCAGAATAATAGAAAAATAGTTAATTTTTAATATTAAAATTCAAATTTAATAATAAAAGAAGAAATTTTATCACTTAGAAGTTATTAAAAAAAATGATTCTATGAGAAACAGATATAAAATTATTTACCTGAACGTCCTGGATTTTTTGTTATAATAAACGTCTTTTATTTATAGAATTATCGTATTCAAAATAACAGAAAGTAGTTAATTTTTATTGAAATTCAAATTTAATAATATGAAGAAAAGATTTCGATTGTAATCTTTATTAATTAAAGATAAGATACTAGTGCGCGAGATATATAAATATATATGTATAACTGATGTATCTCGAAACGATTTAATCTCGAATCGTAACTTGTAAGTTGCAATTTTATCGATTCGCTGAAACATTTCCTCTTCTCTGCAATGATCATAAATAAGTACTCTTTTACCACGTTCAGCCTCGGGATAGAGATAGCAGCCATCAGATAAATATTAATCTCCTGCTTCTGTCTTATCGATACATGATCTAATGAAAATAAACTAGAGAAACGATCGATGCGATACACAATTCAGATATTTTCATTGAAAAGATATTGCGTAACAAAAAAAAACTTGCTGCTAAGTGCGCGTATCAATAAAACATGAGAAAAGTATTTCTCTTGGAGAAAGCAGTTGCTAGATTAAGCGCGCGAGAATGGCAGGTTGACGCGGTTGTACGCGATTATCCGGATTCCAAATTTATCGGTTTTTACATGAGAATCGATATCCACTGCACGCGTACCTATAAAAACTTGCAATCTTAACGATCTCCCGCTCTCGATGCAACATTAACGAGACCGGTCGCTGCGCGAGTTTCTGCCCGGTGGTGCCTAGAGAGGCCACTATTTCAAGCGGGTAGGAATTTACGTGTGAGAGAAGTTCGGGCAAAAACGTGTGCGGCCGAGAGAGCGGTGCATGCATGTGGTGCAAGATGCATGCGCCTCGGGAGGACGGTACGAGCGTCAGAGTCGAATTGATGTAAGATTCGCGGCGGCGTCTGGAAGCAGAGCGGCGACGGTGACGGTCTCGGAAATCGGCCGGCCGGCGCGGCGCCTATAGAACGGAGAGAGCAAGCGGCGAGTGACTTAGAGAGCGGAGTGGAGTAGGTGTAGCTATAGTCGGCCCGGCCCGTCCGTCTTGTAACCTTTGCCTCGCGCTTTCGCGTCGCGCTCTCAGTCGCGGTTCGGCGTTCCGCTGGCGAACGCCGTTCCTCTTCCCTCCTCGCTGCATCCGCCGCATAACGGAAGTTTATTCGTTGCCGCACCGAGAGCAACAGTACTCGTGATCGCAATCAGTGACACGGAGAAATTTCGTTACCGACCATCGTTACCACCCACCGTTTAAAATTTTTCTAAAAAGTCACGATGCGTGATTTCCACGTTTTAACTCTCGAGACACAAATGTAATGTAGAAACTTGACAAAGTGTACTTTTTTTTGACAGGAATTGACGTGCTGAAATAAAAAAAAAAGTCAAATTCTTAAAAATTCATTAACGCAGTGATTGCCTTGGTGGCCCGAGATAGACGTTGCCACTTTGTTCATTTGAATACATACTTGTGTGGGTTTAGGGCGCCGTCGTATCAATTTTGTTAATTTAACACATTTCCTATTTGTCACGATACTTGTATGAATCAAGAACACACTTTGCATTGATTTTATATGGTACATTGTGAAATCTGGAAAGAATTATCAAGCCTTTGCCGAAGACTTTTATTAAAATCATATTTTATTGGAAAGTGTATTTTAACGTTAAAAAATTTACTCAAAATTACATTGTATAAAAACAATGGTGTGAGGACCGATTACAAAAATTCGTCAGTGACGGTCAAAAGTGTTAAATGAAATCATGCGATGCGACTCCGTTTGAGCGCGCAGGCGTCGATGTGTACGAGCGAGCGAAGTTCGAGTCGCGGTAGCGGCCGCGAGACCACGAGTTTACAGCAACGCGCATACACCAAGTTAACGAGCTGACGCGATGTGCGAAATCGCGCGCGTGAGAAACGAACAGCAGCGGGTGAGTCTGAGCGTGAACCGAGGACTGAGCTTATAAGCGGCTCGAGTCGGTGCCGAGTCGCGAGGGAGAGACGATCGCCGATTTTACGACGCGAAGCTTTTCGTGAGTGAGCGATAAGCGTCGCGTGAGCTTATGCGCGCCTCGGTGAGTCGATCGCGATATACCGGATGAGACGACGCGGACATCAGTGGAGCGGATTTCTTTACCTTTCTCTTTTATTTTTCCGAATTGTTGCACGCAAATTCTCAAACGACTCGGTAGTGATTTTTTTTTCTTTATTATTGTTTCTGTCAAAGATAATTTTGCTTGGATGCCGATATTTTAGATTTCAACATGGAAAGAAGAGTTTTGAAGTATCTGAAAACTTAGCTAGATATACGGAAAGAACAATTTTGTTGAATCCAGATCTGAAAATAATTTTTGTTCAATAATCAAAATAATTTTGTGCGAAAGTTAAAATGATTGCTAGAATGTCAAAACGTTTTATAGCAATGTTTATCAGTTTTAACATTCCAACAAATTATTTCGATAATTTAACAAAAAATTATTTTCCTGTATTTAGTAAAATTTTTAGACTTTCAACAAAATCGTTCTTTCCGTGTACGACCTAAAAATAATTTTGTTGGATTATCAAAATAATTATGTAAGACGCTGTCAAGATGGTTGCTAGAATATAAAAATTTCTTGCTACATTGCTCATCATGCTTGAGTTTCCTATAAAAATTTTGATCTAACAAAATTATTTCATCAGATTTTGTATCTAGTTAAATTTTTAGATATCTCAGCACACAATTTTATCTCATGTTTTACGTTTACACGAATCTTGCGTTTAGTCGCGGACCATTTCTGTCTCTAATTGCTTTATTCAGAAGAAAAATATTTTTTCACATTTTTTATCGATCGTATATATTTATGTTAAAAATATATTTAGACATGTATTATTCTCTCATAAATCACATTAAGCAGTCATCAATGTCCGTGATTTTCTCTACTTTAATTGACTTTGCAACTACAATGACGTGCCTCAATTACAATCTTTTCACGCGTCAGAGCTTCCATTTACCAGCGACGCCGCTTAAACATTCACAAATCCAGTTAAATCAACTCGGTTCTCTCCGACGGGAGTTTTTTTTACTATATCCGATATCGCAAGCTTTATATTATCGAAGACACCGCGGCGGCGGCTCCTAAAGATGGGAAGCGCGACATCGGGTCTATGTCAGTCAGTGACTATGTAAACGCATTTAAAGCGGATCGTTTCCTTCGCGCCCGCTCTCCCGTTCCGATTCGTCGCGGGTGGTTTGCGTTATACGTTGTCGTGGATCCAGATGAGTTCCGATACAGTTATTCGCTAACGACGACGACGACGACGACGACATCCGTCCGGGAAAGACTCTCTCGCGGCGCGAGAGAGACCGGAGATGCACCGGTTTGACAGGAGGACGGTTGACTTATCGTGCTAATAATAGTGCCGCGTCGCTTATATACGCGGACTATAGGCACCGCGCGACACGCGTAATTTTGTGTAATCGCTTGACCGTCGCGAGATATCGAACCGCTTACACTCCGCGGCTTAATCCTCTCGATACCGGGAGGAACAGTGCTTGCTATTGTCCCACGCGCGTTCTCTCTTCGTTCTCAACCAACTGTTTTCCGATTCAACTCAATATTTGATTAAGTTAAATTTCTGTCGTGACGTTGTACGGTTTATCAGAGGTGTGAAAGTTAATGAGTATCTAACTAAAACGCTGCAGATTTTAAAACATCTTTTCGAGGGGTCAACCACTATGGGAATCAGTATACATATTTTTACACGAAAAGAACAATTTTGCTGAATTCAGATCTGAAAATAATTTTTATTCAATAATCAAAATAATTTTGTGCAAAAGTCAAAATGATTGATAGAATATTAAAACGTTTTATAGCAATGCTTATCAGTTTTAACATTCCAACAAATTATTTTAATGATTCAATAAAAAATTATTTTCAGATCTGTTTTTAGCAAAATTTTTAAGGTGCCTTTTCATGCTGACATTCGACGTTCATTTTTAGCGTCAAAATTACGTGATCATAGTTGGCTTGCACGAAAAGCGGCAACATCAAGTTTAATGTCAATCGTATCATTCGTTTCTAAAATGTTCAAAACAAAACAACAACAGCCTTTGACGCTGAAACTGAGAAAATTCAGCTTCTTTTTTGACGCTAGCGTCGAAGTAACGTGACTCCAAAAATCCAGCAGGTTGATTTCTTTACTGCTTACGTCTTACTGCTTAAGTTTTTCTGTATGCCATGGTCCTACGCTAAAACGAGCGTCTCATGAATTTGCACCTTTGGCTTTGCAACAAAATCGTTTTTTCCGTGTAGGAATATATTGCTACACAGTATAGTATTGCGGCAATATTAACAATACTAGCAATATGCTATCAATACATAGCGACACTTCGAGAAATACCTATAGCAATACATTAGCAATACTTGACAATATTGTGCAATAGGTGACAGTACATGAGATAATAGATGGCAATACTACTAACAATACTATGAAAGCAACATAATAGCAATACTAGCAATAAAGTGCGTTGTATTGCCATAATTGGCAATTACTGTACATTTTTTAAATAGTGGTTGGCCCCTCGCATCTTTCTCAAGTACAATCTGAAATTTTTATTGACGCATCGCAGCGGTTTCAATGTATTTTTGTTCGTATCTTTTTAACAAGGATTATTTTTTGCGAAATAAATCTTTAAGATTATGTCGCTTTTTTGTTACAGCAACGACATAACTCAAAAATTGTCATTTTTGCAGATTTTGCTTGTATAAAAAAAACATAAAAAAAGAGATAAAAACAGACTTTAAGAAAACATATTTTTATTTGAGTATCAGGAAAGACTGTGGAAAATTAACGTAACAAATGAGATCTTAAAACGCCAACACGGTACAAAGCGGATCTTGGTGCTTCCATATAATATTAGTGTGAATCTTACCATTTTAGGTTCATATAACACCATGTGGCCGCAAATCGCATGCATATCCGTAGCTTCGAACCAAATAGTATACTAGTATGTAATATCACAATTAAATTGCCAACGACAATCTAATAAATCGATGCCCAAAGCATCAAGTCCTGTGAAATCCCCCCACCTTCGCGACATCAAATAAATGCTAACTTGCTTCTATACAAATCTGTAAAAAATTTATTGCGAAAAAATATCACCTTATGTTCTCAGCCAGGATATTTTTATTTTTTTACATTCAGTTATTGCCCTAAAATTGCATTTCAAATTACATTTAATATTACAAAATTTTACTGATTCAAAACATTCAAACTCATTTTCTGAATAACTTTGTCTTTTGAATTATGTCGTTGTCACAGCGAATGAGCAATTAAATAATAATTATTTTTTTATTAGAATATTTTTCACAATATTTATACACGGAAAGAACAATTTTGCTGGATCCAGATCTGAAAATAGTTTTTGTTCAATATAATCAAAATAATTTTGTAGGAAAGTCAAAATAATTGCTACAATATCAAAACGTTTTATAGCAATGCTTATCATTTCTAACAAAATTTTTTAATGATTCAACAAGAATTAATTTTCAGATCTGTATTTAGCAAAATTGTTACTTTTCAACAAGAAAAGTTTCGTTCTTTCCGTATAGAAATGAAACTTTGAAAGTATCTTTCGCATCCAAACTCAATCTTAAGGGCCCTGCCTACTCCGTGGTCATATTGGACTCGTGACGTCAGAAGCGAGAAACAGCGAGAAATGACACATAAAAATTTCTTGCGTGCCATTTTTAAATAAAGAGGATTTGGATAAAATTAATAAATAGGACCGCTTTAGAAAACTTGTAAAAATGGGTGTAAACTATCCTTTTCCTCCCTGAAAGTCAGTAAATAGTCGTAAAAGGCATGTAAAATGAAGCTTATTCAGGCAAGAAAACTCACGATTTGACAGCTGTTGAAAGGAATGAAAAAGATACTTTTACGTATAAAATTCGATAATAACTATAATTTACACCCATTTTTACGACTTTGATAAATACGAGACAAGTCACATTTTCACAATTAAGCACGTAATAACGAAATGGCACGCAAGACAAAATTTATCGTCAACACTTTTCACAGTAGCTCCGTTATTTTCTTCAAGTCGAGTATTCTCTTTATATTCGACTGTGATTGATCAATTTTACACTGCTTATCGCGATATCGGCATACAATATATTCTGTAGAATTATCACGGTTTATGACTTAAAACACCGATGACGTATTATGGAACGAGCCTAATATAACAAGAAACTCCTAATTTCTACCGCGATATAGCGTCGCCACTATCAACGCGGAGTTCGTGGCTGACTAGGCAGGGCTCTTAAATGAATACATTTGTTGAAATACGCTACTTTGGCTTTTACTAATCGCTGACATTTGATTCGAGCTAGAGAATCATCCGAATCCTTCCTAATTGTTGCGAGAGAGCCGGTATGTTATCGTTAACGTCTCCAACTATGTCTCTCTCGGAGCATTAATCAACCGGCTCGTCCGTCATGCTCTTATTACCGCGAACGGTATACTTTTTCTATCCGCTTCCGACGACCCTCGATTGATCTCTTTTGTGTCGCTATACACGTATTTTTCTCACCGTCGCGCGCGCCTACCCGCGGTTAATGACTCCCGGGCGATCTTCCACGGCGATCATACTGAATTTCCGCCTACGTGTTTGCTTCCCGTGTTTGCCCCGCAGGTGAAGGTAAAAGGGACGATGTTGTCGTACATGCTACCGACGGAGGACAAGCCACCGCCCGGCGAGCCCAGCAGCCAGCAGAACAATTATCGCGCGGCGGCGGCGGCGGCGACGGCGGCCGGCAAGCTGCAGAAGAGCACCGCCGTGGTGAGCACGTCGCCGAGGAAATGCACGGACGCGACTAGAGCGATGATCGTCTCCACCAGGATCGAGGATCCGGCCGGCGGCGTCGTCAGCGGCGGCGATCCCATCGCCCGGCGCGGCTCCCCTCGGCCGGCCGAGAGCCCGAAGCACAACGGGACGAACACCGCGAGGAAGTCGACCCTGCACAACGCCAGCAGGGTTACTAAGGACGACAGCCTCTACAGCATCGACAGCGTCGCCAGTACCGCCGGCAGCGAGCGCAAGAACAAGATTCTCAACGGCGCGAAGCATGCCAGCCTGAAGAGGTAGGTGGAGAACACATTCCCTTATCAAGAAAGCAATTTATTTCAAATTTTAAAGACACCGTAAAGAGAGAAGGCCTAGTCTCGCACGTTCTACAAAATAACTTTGAATTGCACGGAAAGAATAATTTTTCTGAATCCAGATCGGAAAATAATTTTTGTTCAATAATCAAAATAATTTTTTGCGAAAGTCAAAATGTCAGAATATCAAAACGTTTTATAACATTCCAACAAATTATTTTGATGATTCAACAAACAATTATTTTCAGATTTGTATTTAGCAGAATTTTTAGATCTTTCAACAAAATTGTTCTTTCCGTATACTTTTTAAAATAATCTCAATCTCTGGATCTTGGTATGGCGACATTCGCATCTGTTATATCCAAGATCCTACATGGAAAGAATAATTTTGCTGGCAGGTTTAAAAATTTTACTGGATACAGATCTGAAAATAATTATGTTGGACAATCAAAATAATTTTGTTGGAAATTCAAATTAGTTGTTAGAATATCAAAATTTTACAGCAATGCTCAATCATTTTTGAGTATTCAACAAAATTATTTTTTTTATTTTGCCAAATTATTTTTATCCATAAAAATTTTTAGACCTAGCAAAATCGTTTTTTTTTGTATACGATTTTAGAATGTTGTCGAAAAATAATGTCATTCAACTCTCCAATCGCGAGATAAAATCATGAGTCTTTGAAATCGAAACATTGTTATTGTTTTCCGCGGAGGAAATATTGAAATTAAACATATGCGTTTTCTCTCTCTCTCTCTCTCTCTCACACACACACACACAGCAAATTCTCGATGAACGCAACTCGTCCGCGCTATCGAAAACCCGCAATTACCCGCCCTGCGAGCGCACACGAGTTATCGGTTTAACATGGCAAAATGCCTCTCTTTCGCGAAAGGAAGGAGAAGAGAGACCGTCACTACGTATCGAGTCTATAGACTGACTTTCGCAGCCCGTACGAGACTTTTACGGCACTTGCACGTGGGATAGGTCAGGGTCAAGCCTCGCCGTGGCTTCGACGGGGCGTCGTAATGCATCGAGCGGAGCCTTGCACGGACAAGACGTACCGGGACCGTCTTCTGAGTGCACTTAATAATCCTGACAAGAGACACACGAGATGGCGAGAGAGATGGAAACCGGCGCGGCGCGGCGTGAAGTAACGCGAAGTAGGAAGTGACTCGATCTCGTCGAGCGTGCATGCATTACCTTTTCATGAACATTACACGTCATATTATGTATATGACTGAAATAATATTCGGAACTGATTTAGAGAAGCTAAACGGATTCCAACATATAATAGCAGTAGCCTTGCCAAAAGATATATGCAAAATAGAGATGCGTGAACCATTCGAATGTGAATCGAATCGAATCGATTCAGATAAGATTCGATTTTAATCAGATTCGAATCCGAGCTATTCAAAAATTTCAAATCTTTCTAATTGTAAGAAGTTTAAATATAATACATATATGGACAATCTCATAAAATAATAGTTCCCGCTAATATAAGTAAAACAGTATATCATATAACATTATTTCTTCTTATATATAGAATTATATAGAAATTTTTTTTATTATCTGTATATTAAAATTTAACCTAACAATAATTATTATGTTGTTAATTAAAAGTTATGTTTCAACATTGATTCGATTTGATTTGGATTCGAACAAAGAATTGAAATTCAATTCGATTCGATTTGGCATAAAAAAAACCTTGATTACATTTTTAACGCAAAAGCGCAGTTCTTGTTATTTCTCATTACACCGATAAGAGAGAGAATTTCAAGACACCTTATCGCAACAACGCTAATTACTTTGCCGCGCGAGTTCACTTAACGCATCTAAAAATATCGCGAATTCGATAATTTCATGTCACAGTTATGATTACTGTATCTCTGATGATTTCTCCGTTTTAAGTATTCATTAAGTATACTTTACTTACTAAGTAATAACGAGATCAGTTCGGCTCAATGGGTCTCAAACATTGCTTGATGATAAATAAATTCCGCGATAAGGGATACGCTAACATGCAGATTATAACACCAACGTCGGTTAATGCGTTTTCGAGGAAGAGCGTTTATTTAGGTTGACTTCGTAATAATGCTGGCAGCGCGTGGCTTGAATCACTCTAGAAAGGCACTGTATGACCTGATCCGTTGCCAAAACGCTGCACTGTTGCGTACTTAGGAAATACTGTTGCGTATTTAGCGTCTATTTTTGCAAATGTATATCAGCAGATAAATCCGTTTGCACATGTGCGTCTAGATTTTTTGGCTCAACTCTTTGAAAAATCGCATTTTTTATTAGCACCGAGTGAAAAATATAGTTGGAATAACCATAATTTAACTATAATTTATAGTGATTTTTTGTGGACAACTATAAAATTATAATAATTTAACCATGCAAATTATAACTGCTTTAACAATGCATTATGGTTATACATTATGATTGATATTATTTTTTCGTTTACTTATTTTTTAGTTATTATTACAATATAAATAGTAATAAAATGTTAAGAAAATAGTTATACCTACTATAATTGCAGTTGCATTTACTACATAAAAATATTTATTTATAGTAAATTTTTTTTATATTTGGTAGAACTATACATATAAGGGTATTATTATTAACATTGTAATAATAATAACTATAAAAATAGTGTTCTTCACCATAATTTTTTTACCATGCAGTTATAATCACAAATACAAAATATTTTTCTCTCAGTGGAGGAGACATTTATAATAGTTATTTCTGATTTATTCTAATGTCTTTCTAATTTATTCATTCTTATTGATAACATTTCATTCTATTTTAATTTGAAGCTTAATTAATTGAGGTAATTAATATTAAAAAATAAAAAATCCTAAGATATAAAAATCGTTGTGTTGTTAAAAAAAGGAAATTTACTAGGAATTTAAATTTTCATATGTCAATGTGCAGCACCTACACGTCATAGAGATTTTGCTAATATTAAAATCCTTGTGCATATTTTGAATCGGCGGGAAGTTTAAATAATAAATGCACTTCTGTCAAAGCACGAGGAGATTGAAATGAAAGTGTTTTCTCTATTGCAAACAAGAAGCGTGGGATTCCATAATCGATTCCAACCGAGCCCAGACTATACCCCCTCGCTAATCGACTGCCGCCGCGGCTCGCTGCGTTCGATACTTCACGAGCCGTGAGAGTAAAATTATCACACAGCCCGATGCAGCAATTCTTCTGCGATCGAGCAAAAATAAACATTCTAAAAAAAATTTTTTTTTTCTTTTGAACGCCGGCACGTCTCTCGCGGTTATCGTTACGGCTCGCTCACGGATCGCTTGCGAAATCCTGAATTAATTACGAATCGTGCTTGAGGAAAACGCAATTGATCCGAAATTGTGCCGCTTCTCCGTGTGAAATCAAGATTTCTTATCGAGATTTAGTCCTCAATTAATTTCACATGTACGTCGCTTGAATTATTTATAGGATCTCGAATGCAACGTCCCGTATCGGGTTGGTGTTCGAGTTGGCGTTAAATTAGCGATTAGATCGCCAGACAGAAATATGTTACGGAACGTAGGCGATATATTGTCCTAGAGCAGTTAGAACAAAGGAGATATTGCCCTAGACTAGTTTAGAAATTGATCGATACGGCGCTTGAGAAAATAAAGCGGCGTAATAAGACAGAAGTTGTCTTTAACGGAGGAATGGGGGGAGGGGGCGATACTTCCGTTCTCTTACGGCCTTCATGGACCAGAGGCGAATTCGGAGGTCAAATCGGAGTTCCAGATCGATAGGAGGCTGCCAGCCGGGCGACCTCGACCCCGACCCACCTCAACCCTTCATCTAGACCAGGTGTCGTATCGGATTATCTCTTTTTCAGTGTTACAAAGATTACAATAACACACCTGAGTACTGGTACTCTCGAACGATTCTGAAATTTAGTCGCGAATGAAATTCGCGTTCAATAATTATTATCCCGTCATTATTCCTTTTTTTTCCTCGGTGAAGTAATTTAATGTTATTAAAAGGCAAGGAGAGATTACAAAATAAAATGAAGCAGACGCACGAAAAGAGAGAACGCCAGTCGTGAGAAATAACGCGCTGTTATTGTTATGCGTTAGTCTATAATGAAAACTATATTCTTACGCACGTAATAGATATTTTAGATCGAAATCTTTAAAATAATTATATGTGGATCTCATGCCGTTAATTTGATGGAATAGTTAAAAGTTAAGACAACGTAAAATTTTATCTCCTTATCTACGTCATGTGTTATCCAACCGATCTAACGTTTGTCATTTTATTGTACACTTATTTGTTGCACATATCGATTGATTCTAAGTGCAGATAAAAGCGCAGACCTACTGTAGGCTCTGTCGTCTCAACGCCCACATGACTTTGACATATTCTGGTTGGGAGATACGGCCACGCGTGGCAGCACCTTACTGCAATCCGTTTCAGCGCAGATTTGAACCAGCGCGCAGCATCTCATGTCTCAACAGCTTGTTAACAGCTCGTAAGAGATCCGTCGAGTTCTAAATCGGCTGTACTTATTGCATTATCCGCATAAAACCGTCGTATAAAACGATATCTGTACGTAATCATGGAAGAGAGAGGAAGAGAAAAAGAGAGAGAGAGAGAGAGAGAGAACGAATACAACCAAAGAAAGAGCAAAGGCTTAATGCCGTCACGATATCACGTTCGATCGGCGGGGTAAGAAAGCAATCTCGACCGGATAAATCGGTCGGCACGACTTATCGATCTCTCGCGATGTGGTGGCTTAATTGATTCCTCGACATGCGCGGCGAGCCGCGTCGGACGATCTATCCGGCCGCGGGATTAACTGCGTCCGCAGCGATGAATAATAAGCCGCGCGCACGAGCGCGCGTTAAAAACCGGATCCGGACCGAGAGCGAGGGGCGCGAACGAACACGAACGAACGAATGTGCTTGCTTCGATGAGACGGAACGCGGGAGCACGAACACGAGTCCGAATACATATACATATACATATATCGGCGAAATCTGGTTCTTTCCGGCAAAAGAGACGAATTCGTCACGCTCGTTCATATTCGTTTTAAATGCTCGTTCGTGCGATCGTTCGTCTTTGCTAGCTCAGTCGAGATCCACCTTTATATGTGGCGACGCTGCGCGAAAACCGGTTTGCGCCGCGCCGGTGATCCGCTAATGCTGTTTTCTGTTTTATTAATGCGAATGCTCGACGCTATTCGATAACTTCCCGCGAAAATTTCGAGATCGAAATCGATTCTCATTCACTCGATTATTGGAGATGTGCGAATCAAGATTTTTTTATACCGAATCAAATCAAGCCGAATTTCATATTTTTGTTTGAATTCGAATTAAACCGAAACGACAAAATTTTTTATCCGAATCGAATTAAATCGAATTGATTCGTAACTGAAACATATTATCTTTTAATTTATAACATAATTATTGTTAGGTAATTGAATTTTATTGTACAGATAATAAAAAGAGATTTCTATGTTTTATTTCTTACAATTAGCTAAAACATGATTTTATAATATTTTGTCAATATATGTGACTCGTATTTGAACCTCTTAGATTCGAAATTTTTTAATAATTCGCATGATAGAGCTTCAAATCCGAATCAAATTTACCTGATTTGATTTAATTGATATTTGAATAATTCGTACATTTCTATCGAGTATTCCAAATGCATTCGCATTTTGCGATATCATCGATTTTTTCTGAAACATGCACCGCTTCGAAAGAGTACGGAAAGAAGTCATTTTTAACGATTTGTTTAAGGAAGTGGTGTTTGTACTAAGATTAAAGTTTTACAAGTTTACCTAGGCACTCTTGTCAAACTCTCTCTCTGGCACAAAGCGTATTTACGATTCATGAAGAAGAACGCGTTTGCTGACTGCATGCTTCTTTCGTTTCCAAAGAATAGGATATACTCCCAAAGTTTGGCGATTTATTTTAAGGCCACTTCCGTGAACAATTTATACTTTTTTGAAGTAGAAAAATTGTTGAATATCAGTACTGTTTTCATATTATTTTACATATATACAAATGGACTGAATTTAGCTATTTATTCATTTTTAAAATACATTTTTTATTATTCTGTTATTTATTTATTTATTTTTTGTTTGAAAGAATAAATTCTTTCTCTGATTTTTCATGCACAGAATTAAATGCAAATACATATATAATTTTCTTAGACATAACAAAGTAGAGCCAGCGTGAGCCGACACGGATATTGGTGTCTTTTATTGTTATACAATATCCAGCCACATACAAAATGCGCGACCTTTTGTCGGTCAGGTCGGTCTTAAAACACAGTCGTTTACATTGAAGCCGGATTCCGCTGTAATTTTACGAATTAAATTGACAAGAAATTTAATTTTTAATGCTAACAGCATCTGCGTGTAAGAATCTCTCTCCCTCTCCAAAACCTGTAAAGAATTTACTGGTCCAGACTCGAATCCTGGTTGAAGTGATATTTTTCGCAATAAATTCTTTATAGGTTTTGAGGGAAGGAAATTCTTATATAGATGTTGTTCAAAAATATATTGTTGATCAAAAATATTAAATTGACTTAGAGTGGAATCCGGCTTCATGTAAACGACTGTATTTTAAGACCGACAAAAAGTGCAGCGCGCAGTTTGTATGTGCAGGATATTGTAACAATAAAAATTACAATCATACACATCTGTGTCAGCTCGCATTGGCATTACTTTGTTATGTCTGCTTTATTCTTAAGAGCCTTAATTTCTTTAATTTAAATTTATATAATTTGTACATTATTTTCGAGAAATTTCCAACAATTTTTATAAAAACAGGTAATTTTGATTTATTGATAAAATTAATTAACTAACTTACAAAAAGTGTAAGGTTATTTAAAACTCATTCTTGTATTAATATATATGACGTGCAATCTTTGTGGATGGCTGGCGGTGATTTGTTCGGAATTTCTTTTGTTTCTTTTTTGGCGGTGCCGCTTCCGGGGCGAGTAATAAATAACTCTGTACGGCACACTTATTTGTATGCGCGCCGATCTCGATCTCGATCTCGCGCGATCGTAATCCGACGCCGTATGGCGATCGCGAGATTTTGATTTTGATATCATCTTTGCGGTCGCATCAGTTGCGGTCGCGCGATGGAAAACTGAGGTTTACAACGAGTATTTTTCATGCACTGCTAGATGTCGACCCATTTCGATCGCATGCCGAATATACAGGGTGTCCGAAATGAGTAAAGGATCATTTTATCTCCTGTCAAAATATAAAGAATATTATTCTTCTCTATTTATTCGCCTCTTTATAATACCATAATAATTAGATAAATTTATTGATAAACTTGTTTTACGCTTAGATATGTATTTGTTGCTTCATCAAGAATAATCATTTGTTTAGGGTATCTTTCGGCTCCAGCAAAGGATCGATGGTGGAAACCCTCGTTTACGAGACCCCAGTGCAAGAAGAACCTGAGATCAATCACTTTCTGGACCACAACGGCCGCCTACCTCCTTCTATGATACCTGTGCCTGATACTGAGTAAGTCGTAATCCCGTAAAAGAAGATTATTATCGAACTTCCTAAATCTCTTTCTATCCCAAATCTCTGTATTGTAACATCAAAGGTATTCTTATCTTACTCCTAAATGATACGTCGTTTGAATTACCGAATCCGGAAAATTAACAGTGAGTATTTAATTCCAAAAATTATGTAATTTAATTTGATTTTTCTTGGAAAAAAGTATTTTTAAAACTATATAAAAGACCATATTGAATTTTTTCTAAAGAAAAAAACCGTGTGTTTTTAATATAAGGAATCTATGGCACACATTTAGTGCTGCATTACGTGTGCAAGTTTAATCATACAATGAGCTTAAATTTTGGATCGTATAACAGTTTTAATTGGCGGTAAAGAAGGGAATGAAATATAAACCATGCTACACGTGGATACATACGCATTGAATATGACGCACGCATTGGCTTGTTTTTCGCGAGCGGTCGTAACTTTGGCAACAACTCGTAAATTAGCACCTCCAAATTTCGATCGCGCGAGCCGATTATCGCGGTAAATCGCATCCTCGAAAGCCGCCCACGCACGCGCGTGGGCGTGACGTCAACCGGCGCACCCGGCAAACCGAAATAACGTTCTGCGTGCGCGCATGCACCGAGGAGTAATGCCAGATCGCGCGCGGAAATTGGACGTCTGTAAATACCGAATCGGCTCCGTCACAAATCGAACAACACGCGACGCGAAATCTCGCCGGCGGCGCTGCATAAAATCCCGCCCTGGGTTACGTTTCCGCCCCCGACGGACAGATGTTCGTCGTTAAATGTAACGGGACACCGTGCCAGGGGTCTGCGACGACCGACGTGCACGATGTGCGACTCGCAGTGAATTCAGAGTAATCAAAAATTTGCGCGCGGAGGAGTCATACGGAAATAACGATTTTGTTGAAAGATCTAAAAATTTTGCTGAATACAGATCTGAAAATTAATTCTTGTTGAATTATCAAAAAATTTTGTTGGAATGTTAAAAATGATAAGCATTGCTATAAAAATCTAGCAATTATTTTGATTTTCCCACAAAATTATTTTGATTACTGAAACAAAAATTATTTTCAGATCTGGATTCAATAAAATTGTTCTTTCCGTGGTACATTTTGGTTCTTCTCGTTAATTTTTAAAACGATAAGAGGGTATAGTTTGTTAATATTTCAAAAAATGGCTTTAAATTTTTTCTATCGATTCTCTCTCTGTGTGTCATATCATCTCGTGTGAGTTTTGAAGCCTAATTTAAGAGTCTTAACTTGGCAAGTCACTAATTTTTATTATGAAACAATTACTTGAAGTGTTTTTACGTTTCAATTAAAAGTCGCTATTATTAATTAATTACAAATTGTACACGGAAAGAACGATTTCGCAGAAAGGTTAAAAAATTTGAATCTGAAAATAATTTTGTTAGACCATCAAAATAATTTTATTGGAAACTCAAAAATGATAAAGATTGCTATATAAAATTGCGTTTTGATATTAATTAGTTTTGAATTAATTATTGATAGCAATTAATTTGACTTTCTAACAAATTATTTTGATAATCCAACAAGAATTATTTTCAAATTTGTATCCAGCAAAATTTTTAGACTTTCCAGCAAAATTATTCTTTTTATGTATTATTAATTCCATGTATTATTGTTCTACAGTTTATTAGGATTTGAGATGATTATGAATTTTATTTTTTCAGATATAAAAATGGATTTTTTGCTTTACAAAATTAGTAGTGTGTAGTTTTTATATAACTACACATATTTATCCTTGCCTTATAAAACATCGCTAACTCTCCTAAAACTGCTTTTTTATATATATGTCTACATATTCTTTTTCTTTCTTTTTCTTTCTTTCTTTTTTATATATACTCCACATATTAACAATATCTAACTTATACCTACTTTATTTACCTCTTATATTAAAGAGAGAAAAAAAACAGCCTACATCACGTGCTTTTAAATTCCAGTGTCTTAAAACTCGTTACATTTAATAATGCATTTACCAATACATTTCCGATTTACATGACTTTTTTGCACTTATACAGCTTTAATCTATTTAATATTCTCCACCTACCTTTTCCGTTATTTTTCATTATTTTATATTTAAAAAGTCTTATTCTTTTCCTTCTTCCTTCTTTTCGACTTTTTTTCTCTCTCTTTCTACAATTTCTTTAAAATATTTCCTTTAACTATATTTAAATCATCATCTCATAGTCTACCATATTTTCTCTTTAACTTTCCCTAATTTCTCAAACCATCCTCTAATATTTCGACATTCCTTTGGGATTATTATACGTAT